>NC_057814.1:131176262-131476262 GCF_018294505.1 Triticum aestivum | reverse complement strand
CTCGTTCTTCCTGCGATCGATGTGCTCTACTTGATAACCCTGAAAGTGCCCAACAATGGCATCAACTTCGCGGCGATAAGCCGCCATGAGAGGGTCCTTAGAGTCCCACTTTCCTGATACCTGTTGAGCCACCAAGTCTGAGTCGCCGAAGCACCTTACCCGGCTCAAGCTCATCTCCTTAGCCATCCGAAGACCGTGGAGCAAGGCCTCGTATTCAGCTGCATTGTTGGTGCAAGGAAACATCAATCGTAGCACATAGTGAAACTTGTCACCTTTAGGCAAAGCCAATACGACTCCAGCCCCCGAGCCCTCCAATTGCCTGGACCCATCGAAGTGAATAGTCTAGTATGTGTTGTCCGGCTTTTGTTCGGGCACTTGTAACTCTGTCCAATCATTGATGAAATCCACCAAGGCCCGAGACTTAACAGCAGTGCGAGGCACGTATTTCAGACCATGAGGTCCGAGCTCTATAGCCCACTTAGCCACTCTCCCTGTGGCCTCTCTGTTTTGAATGATATCCCCAAGGGGGGCAGAACTGACCACAGTGATGGGGTGACCCTGAAAATAATGCTTAAGCTTCCGGCTTGCCATGAACACACCATAAACAAGCTTCTGCCAATGCGGATACCGCTGCTTGGATTCAATGAGTACTTCGCTGACATAATAAACCGGCCGCTGAACCGGATGCTCCTTACCCTCTTCCTTGCGCTCCACCACCACGGCCACACTGACGGCTCGTGTATTAGCAGCCACATATAGTAATAAAGGCTCCTTGTCAACCGGAGTAGCAAGGACTGGGGGCTCGGCAGCCTGCCTCTTCAAATCCTCAAAAGCAGTATTAGCTGCATCATTCCAGACAAAGCCGTCAGTTTTCTTCATCAATTGATATAATGGCATGGCCTTCTCCCCCAAACGGCTTATAAAACGGCTTAAAGCAGCAATACGACCCGCCAAGCGCTGGACGTCGTTTATGCACGCCGGCTTAGCCAGAGAGGTGATTGCCTTGATCTTCTCCGGGTTAGCTTCAATACCTCTGTTAGAAACCAAGAAACCCAAGAGCTTGCCTGCAGGAACACCAAAAACACATTTGGCCGGGTTAAGCATCATCTTGTAGACCCGTAGGTTATCAAAGGTTTCCCTTAGATCATCTATCAAGGTTTCCTCCTTCCTGGATTTAACCATAATATCATCCACATAAGCATGAACATTGCGCCCAATCTGGTTATGAAGACAGTTCTACACGCAACGCTGGTAAGTCGCCTGTGCACTCTTGAGTCCAAAGGGCATAGACACATAGCAGAAGGCTCCAAAGGGAGTGATGAACGCCGTCTTCTCCTGGTCCTTAACTGCCATCTTAATCTGATGATATCCAGAATAAGCATCCAAGAAACTTAAACGCTCACAACCCGCCGTAGCATCAATGATTTGATCAATACGGGGAAGGGCAAAAGGATCAGCCGGACACGCTTTGTTCAAGTCCGTGTAGTCCACACACATCCGCCAGGTGCCGTTCTTCTTGAGCACGAGCACCGGGTTAGCTAACCACTCTGGGTGAAAGACTTCAACGATAAACCCGCCGCCAAGAGCCGGGCCACCTCTTCACCAATAGCTTTCCGCCTCTCTTCATTAAACCGCCGAAGGAATTGCCTGACCGGCTTAAATTTCGGATCAACATTGAGAGTGTGCTTAGCGAGTTCTCTAGGTACACCTGGCATGTCAGACGGCTTCCATGCAAAAATGTCCCTATTCTCACGGATGAACTCGATGAGCGCGCTTTCCTATTTTGGATCCAGATTGGCGCTAATGCTAAACTGCTGAGATGAATCTCCTGGAACGAAATCAACAAGTTTAGTCTCATCAGCCGACTTAAATTTCATTGCCGGCTCCTGCTCCGTAGTTGGCTTTTTCAGGGAGGTCATATCCGTTGGGTCAACGTTGTCTTTGTAAAACTTCAACTCCTCTGTTGCGCAAACAGATTCTGCATAAGCTGCATCGCCTTCCTCACACTCCAGGGCCACCTTCCGGCTGCCGTGAACCGTAATGGTCCCATTATGACCCAGCATCTTGAGCTGTAAATACACGTAACACGGCCGTGCCATGAACTTGGCGTAAGCCGGCCGCCCAAATATGGCATGGTACGGACTTCTTATCTTGACCACCTCAAAGGTCAATTTTTCCACCCTGTAGTTGTGCTCATCTCCAAAGGCCACTTCCAACTCGATCTTGCCGACTGGATAAGCCGACTTACCAGGTACCACACCATGGAAAATAGTGTTTGACTGGCTGAGGTTCTTATCAATCAAACCCATACGACGGAAAGTCTCATAATAGAGGATGTTGATACTGCTGCCTCCATCCATGAGTACCTTAGTGAACTTATATCCTCCCACCTGAGGAGCCACAACCAAGGCCAAGTGACCCGGATTATCCACCCGGGGAGGGTGATCCTCCCTACTCCATACTATAGGCTGCTCAGACCATCGTAAATAGCGTGGAACCGCCGGCTCAACGGCATTCACAACCCTCTTATGAAGCTTCTGATCTCGCTTACATAGACTGGTGGTGAATACATGATACTGTCCACCGCTGAGCTGCTTTGGATTGGTCTGATAACCCCCCTGCTGCTGTTGATGACCCTGGCCAGTCTGCTGATTAAAGCCCCTTTGACCGTTCTGAGGATTAGCATTTGAACCGCCGCCCGGGCCATGAAAGCCGCCGGCGCCTGAGCCACTGCCCGGGCCATTGTTGCCGTCAAAGGCGTTGGAATTCTTAAAGGCCTTCATGATTGCACAATCCTTCCATAGATGAGTAGCCGGCTTCTCTCTAGAGCCATGCCTTGGACAAGGCTCATTCAACAGTTACTCCAGCGTCGGGCCTGACCCGCCGGCCCGGGGAGGGGGCCTCCCCTTGCGTCGCTGGTTATTGCCTTGTGAGTTGGCATTGGCTACAAACTCTAGGCTTCCATCGTCCTTGCGCTTGCCACCTCCTTGGTTCCCCGGGTTATGCTGAGGACCCTTGCCATTGCCGTTCTTCTTTCCCTTCCCTGTCCTTTCATCATCTGAAGCGGGGTCCTTGGTACTATCAGAATCGGCGTACTTGACGAGAGCCGCCATCAGTGTACCCATATCACTGCAGTCGCGCTTAAGCCGCCCGAGTTTCATCTTCAGGGGCACGAAACGACAATTCTGTTCTAACATTAAGACTGCAGAGCCGTCATCCATCTTATCAGATGAATGTATTATCTCCTTAACCCGGTGAACCCAATGTGTCGTAGACTCACCCTCCTGCTGCTTACAGTTAGTCAAATCCACAATTGACATAGACTGCCTACAGGTATCCTTGAAATTTTGGATGAACCGGGCTTTCAGCTCAGCCCAAGACCCGATGGAATTTGGTGGTAGCCCCTTCAACCAAGTGCGGGCAGTCCCATCTAACATCATGGTGAAGTACTTGGCCATTGCTGCTTCACTGACTTCGAGTAGTTCCATGGCCATCTCGTAACTCTCGATCCAGGCTGCGGGTTGTAAGTCAGCTGTGTAATTGGGCACCTTCCTAGGGCCTTTGAAGTCCTTGGGTAGACGCTCATTGCGGAGAGCCGGCACCAAGCAAGGGACACCTCCAGTCCTGGTAGGGATACCCACATCGACGGAAGCCGTCGGATAAGCCGGGGGAGTCTGGTAAGCCATCAACTGAGGCACCTGCTCCGCCTCTTGCCGTGCTCTGTCTTGGTCTGCTGCGTGAAAGGCTCCGTTATAAGCCAGGCCATGGCCAGGGGGCGGGTCATGGCGTCGGACATTACTTGAGCCGGTCGCTGAGACCATGTGTCTGCTATAACTCGGGCTCCGGCCTGGACAAGGGGTTGAGTGGATCCTGTCCCGGCTGTAAGAGTATGCCTCTTGCTGCGCCAGTGCTGTCTGAAGGAGTTCCCTGACCCGGCGGGTTTCAATAGCCGTCGGAGAGTCGCCGTCAATTGGGAGGGCTGCCAGCCGCGCTGCTGCGGCGACCATGTTCTCCAGCGGGTTAGCATAATGACCCGGTGGTATTGGCACATATTGAGGCGGGGCAGGGTTCACCCGGGGAGGCCCCATCACTTGTGGCTGAACAGGGGGCCCAGACCCGGTCACTATGATCCCTGGCGGGTTACTAGACCCTGCACCTGGCGTGTTGAAGAGGTTTCGTGGATCGTAAACCGGAGGGAGTCGAGATTGGGCCTTTTGGTGCCTCCTTCTCATGACCTCATTGGACGCGTTCTGATCCATCGTGAGCCGGAAGGACTGTGCCTGAATCAACTGAGTTTGGGCGTCGAGGGCCGCCCTCTCTGCAGCCATCCTGATCCCTTCCGCTGCCAGATCCTCTTTGGCTTTCACTAGATCTAACTTTAACTGCGCCACCTCCGTGTCATGCTGAGCTTGATCCGCCGGGTCAACCGCGGCGGTCAACAGGGCCGTCATCTTGTCCGTGAGATCCATCAGCACCTGAGCCGGCGAAGGCACCGGGCTTCCTGCCCCAGCAGCAGGGTTCTGAACAGGCTGCGCACCGGCCATGAAAATTCCGACCCGGCTCGGCGGCTCAAACGGGTCCGGAATACTGTCACCATCGGAACAACCCATGAGCCTACCATCTTGAAGTTGATACAACGAGTTTGATTCATCTGTGGACGACTCGCCGTCAGAGCCGGCGGCCATCTCATCACCAGATCCAGATCTGTCAGAGTGCCATCCATGGACACATCCCACAAAAGCATGCCTCAAGGCAGGCAGGGCCCGGGCGGGTCGTGCACGCTGAGCCATCTCGATGAGATCGGCGCAGAGATCTGGCTCAGGGCCCGGCTCCCCAATCTTGCCAATGAAAACATGAATTCCGCCGAAGGGGACCCGGTACCCGTACTCAATTGAGCCGGCGTCGGGGCCCCAGTTTGCATCGTCGATGTAGAGCTTGCTGCGACGACTCTTGGTCATTCAGCCCACAGCGTATCCCTTGAGCCCTTCGAAGCTACCCTTCAAGAACTCAAATCCACCATGCGCTGGCCCCACGGTGGGCGCCAACTGTCGTGGAATTGTCACGGCAGATGTCCTCAAGCTAGGACTTAGTCGTGGAGCCGTCGCCGCTAGGAAGCTTGAAGGGGTTAAACGGGACAAGGAACACGAGGGTTTATACTGGTTCGGCCCCTTACGGTGAAGGTAAAAGCCTACGTCCAGTTGAGGTGGTATTGATTAGGGTTTCGATGACCAAGGAGCTAAACCGCTATGCCTGGCTCTCGATGAGATCTTTCTTGTCCTTAAACCGCTGCCGGGTCGTCCCTTTATATAGGGAGGCTGACGCCCAGCAGCTCTCAGAGTCCCGGCCAGCTCATAAGAGTGTCCGGCTCGGACTCTCAACTATTCTTGCCTTATACTACAAGTTCTACCATAATGATGATTGTAACTACGGGCCTTAAGCCATACTCGGGTCTTAAGCCCATCTTTGGCCCACCGTCTTCAAGCTTGGCGCCGGGCTTCTGGCGATGACCATTATGAGTAACCTGGCCCCTCCTGGCGGGTGACTCTAAGGTCTATATCCTCAACATTGTGTAAGTGCATCTAGTGCCACCCCTTGTTGGTTTTGAAGTATTGACGACAAACGTGGGTGAGGGACTAATGTGTATGTGAGACTTGCAGGATAACATAGAAGTCCCTCATTGATTCAGTTAACCTACCACAGATGACCCCTCAAAATGTATGAAGACATTGAAGACAATGGTGGTTCATGAAGACTTTCACGTTGAAGATAATGACGTGTGAAGACATTCACATGAAGACTATGAAGTGCGAAGATATAGTTTCTTTCGTAGTTTCATTTTCTTCTTTCTTGAGTCATAGGAATCACCATACTGTTAAGTGGGGTCCAAGTGAACAAAGTGAGAAAACTGATGTGATGCTCAACCCAACTCCTATGTCTTTGAGTGAAGACAATGAGAGTAAATATTATCCTGAGTTGGATGAGTCAGCTTTGCTTGTAGCCCAAGCCAAGCTGCCGCGTGTGTTTGAAATCCGACTGTTGGACACGTGTCGGTTCCTTAGTGACCCGGGGTCCTTTCGGACATATCATGTCGGTTTGCCTCCTGGCTATAAATAGCCCACCCCTCCACCATAAATTGGTGGCTGCTTAGAGTTAGTGCACGACTTTTGTCGTTTGAGAGCAACCCACCTCCGAAGCCTTTGAGAGATTATCCTTGCGAGGACAAGGCCCGAAACACCCAGAGCCAAAGAGTGTTAGGCATCACTGAAGACTTTCTGTCCGCGTGACCTGAAGACTTATTACACTTGAGGACTGTGCATCCTCCAGCCAGTTAGGCGTCAAGTTATCAGGATCCAAGAGTCATTGTGGATCGCCAGTGAACGGAGTCTGTGAAGATTTGGAAGTCTACCTTGAAGACTTACCTGAGTGATTGGGCGAGCACTAAGTATCCTTAGCTCAAGGGGAATAAGGTGAAGGCGCGGTCTTCTGAGTTTAATCTCAGCCTCCCTAACCAGACATACAGTTGTCACAGCAACTAGAACTGGCCTACCAAATCCTTGTCTTCATCAAGCTACTGGTTATATCACCTTCCTTTACTTGCTGTTTAGCTTCGTGAAGTCATTGCTTAGTTGACCTGTTTGGCTTCACTATGTGAAGACAATTTCTCTGATTGCATAATTGGCTTCATACTGTCTTCCTATTCCGATCTGCTCTACCTAGCTGCTATTTGTCTTTGTGCTTTCATTGTATTGCTTACTTGACTATGGCCTGTCTAGAGTAGCTTATCTTCCACTGCATATCATATAGTTTCAATTTGGTTGTCTGTCTTCGAAGACATTGAGTCTTTGGAGACTTCCATAAAAATCTCCTATTCACCCCCCTCTAGTCGATAACTAGCACTTTCAATTGGCATTAGAGCAAGGTGCTCCCTTGTTCTGCGTGATTTGGTTTAACCACCTAGATTTTTAGATATGTGGACTGCATGGATAATCAAGGTCTCTGCTGCGTGCCCCATCTTCGGTGGCACTGATTACCCCTACTAGAAGAACAAGATGCGCATGCATCTTGAAGCCATTGACATCAACCTCTGGTATGTCGTCAGGACTGGTGTTCCCAAAGTCGGTGAAGGTGTCACCGCTGCTGATGTCAAGAGATTCGCACAACTGGACTCAACCACCAAGAACATCATCTGTGGTCATCTGACCAAAGGGCAGAATGGCCGTGTGAGTGCTTTGGAAACTGCAAAGCTAGTCTGGGACTACCTGTCCAAGGTCAACGAAGGCGTCTCAACACAAAGAGACTCAAGGATTGATGTGCTACGCAATCTCTTCAACCGCTTCAAGAGGAATGACAATGAGAATGTTCAACTCACATTCGATCGCCTCACTGATATTACAAATGAGCTTCACGCACTTGGCGCCACTGAAATCACCAAGCATGAAATAGTGAAGAAGCTATTGAGATCACTTGACAGCTCATTTGAGACCTTGGCCCTAATGATTCAAGAATGCCCCGACTTCAAAGATCTAGATCCGTCTGACATTCTAGAGAGGCTCAACACACATGAGTTCCATCTATCTGAGAAGAGAGATATCTATGGCCCCAATTATGGCCGATCCCGTGCTTTGAAGGAAAAAGCTGTTTCCTCATCTGAAGAAGAATTTGACTGCAGTTCGGATGATCCTGAAGACATTGGCAAGGAGCTAGCAATGCTCGTGAGAAAGTTCCAAAACTTCTCCAAGAAGAATCGCTTTGGAAAGTCTTCAAGATCCAACTCCAAGAATGATGAGGCTTCTACTCATGATCACAAGATGAGAAGATTGATATGTCTCCAACGTATCTATAATTTATGAAGTATTCATGCTATTATTTTATCATTCTTGGATGTTTTACAATCATTTTATAGCAACTTTATATCATGTTTTGGGACTAACCTATTGACCCGGTGCCCAGTGCCAGTTGCTGTTTTTGCTTGTTTTTTACATCGCAGGAAATCAATATCAAATGGAGTCCAAACACCGCGAAACTTGCTGGAGATTTTTTATGGACCAGAGCACCAAAGTTGGGCCAGAGCAGCACCTGGGGGGTGCCGAGAGGGGGGCACAACCCACCAGGGCACGCCTGGGGGCCCAGGCGCGCCCAGGTGGGTTGTGCCCACCTCGGTGGCCTCCCACACCCCCTCTTTACCCTATAAATTAAAAAAGATTCCAAAACCCTTCGGGGTCAACCTACATCAGAAGTTCCGCCGCCGCAAGGCTCTGTAGCCACCGAAAACCAATCTAGACCCATTCCGGCACCCTGCCGGAGGGGGGAATCATCTCCGGTGGCCATCTTCATCATCCCGGCGGTCACCACGATGAGGAGGGAGTAGTCCACCCTCGGGGCTGAGGGTTTGTACCAGTAGCTATGTGTATAATCTCTCTCTCTCTCTCTCCCGTGATCTATATCATGGGCTTTGTTAATATAGATGGATCATATGATGTTTCTCCCCTCTATACTCATGTTGTGATGAATTGAATCTTTACCCTTTGAAGTTTTTTCTTGTCGGATTGAATATTCAGATATGAGAACACATGATGTATGTTATGGCACTCAACTTGCGGATTCCCGAGGTGACATTGGGGTAATCTATGCATAGGGGTTGATGCACGTTTTTATTATCTTTTCACCGATAGAAACTTTGGGGTCTCTTTGTAGTTCTTTGTGTGGACTGAATATTATGATCATGAAGTTGTTTGATGCATATCGTAGAATTAACTCACGGATACTCGTGGTGACATTGGATATCTAGGTGACATTAGAGTTAGTTGATGTGTGTCATATGGTGTTACTTTAGTACAAACTCTTGATTAGTTCGATCGGAAAGAATAGCTTGCGTTATTTTAGTACGAACTCTAGGATAGATTGATCGGAAAGAATAGCTTTGAGGTGGTTTCGTACACTACAAACAATTGCTATCTTTTGTTCTCCGCTAATAGGAACTCGGGAGAGATTCTTTATTGCACTTTGAGGGATAATCATATGATCCAACTATGTTAGCATTGTTGAGAGGCTGCACTAGTGAAAGTACGGACCCTAGGCGTTGTTTTCAAGCAATGCAATAGCGTTTTTGTGCCCATTTACTATTTGCTACCTTGCTGTTTTTATTTATTCAGATTATAAAAATATATTTCTATCATCAATATTACACTTTTATCACCATCTCTTCGCCGAACTAGTGCACCTATACAATTTGCCATTGTGTTGGGTGTGTTAGGGACACAAGAGATTTCTTGTATTTGGTTGCAGGGTCGTTTGAGAGAGACCATCTTCATCCTACACCTCTCATGGATTGATAAACCTTAGGTCATCCACTTGAGGAAAAATTGCTACTGTCCTACAAAACTCTGCGCTTGGAGGCCCAACACGTGTCTAGAAGAATAAAGTTGCGTAGTAGACATCAAGCTCTTTTCTGGCACCGTTGCCGGGGAGGTGAGTGAATGAAGGTATATCTTTAGCTCTTGCAACCGAATCTTTTAGTTTCTTGTTTTATCACTAGTTTGGTCTGTAAAAGAAAACTACATAAAAAATGGAATTTAGGTTGCATCATATTATTGATCATCTTTATAATATGTTTCTTGAAAATGATGGTTCGGAAAATTGTGCTCAATTGTTAGAAGAAGAAGTCAATAAAATGCTTGGCACAAAATATTTGAATGATGAGCATGATTGCAATGTTGTTAGTGTGAATTCTTTGAATATCCAAAATGCTAATGATGATTGCACAAGTCATGCCAAAAATGTTTCTTATAAGCATGTCAGTTTTTGCGGAGTGAATTAGGAGTGCGTTTGCACACCAAAAAGGGAAGATAGGTTTTGTAAGAAGCATAAATATTTAGAGACGAAAAAGTTGCAAGAGAGGCTAGATGATTGTGCTGAAAGATGTAATTTTTTTCGCCATCCTTGTGAACTTTGCAATGAATGTGGTCATTTAAATCTCCAATGCAAATTATTTCATGATCAAATTGTGTCCAAAAATTGTGATAACTTGATTACCCTTGAGCATCATAAAGAGCTTAGTCTTCTTTTGAGGTATGAAGAAATGAAACGTATAACTAAGGGTTTTCCAAATCCCGAGAGGTTTCTTGATTTTGATCTAGAAGAAATTTATATGTTTTGTGCGGTAAATTGCATTGAGAATCCTTATATTGCCAACTACCTAAAGACAAGAAAACAAATGGAATATGAAGAGAGTACTAATGAAAGGGAAAATGTTTCCCAATACCCTCCTAGTGTTTATTATGATGAATCAGGTAACAAGGAGGAGCTTCCTATCCAATCAATCTCTTCAACAAGAAGCTTGAAAAAATTAATTAAACCCACACATGATGTGGTGAAGAAGAAGAAAATAAGAAAGAATAAAGGTAAAGAGGTATCTCTCCCAAATAATGTTGCTCCTATCACCATTGTGCCTCATGAAAGTGAATCAAATATGTTGATGGAGGATGATGATATTGAGTATGATTTTGTGATACCTACTACTTTTTGTAATGATTATGATTGGGAAGACAACGATATCCCTTATGATCTTGAAAATCTTTTTAGCACTTGCTTGGAAGAATATGATAATAATGTTTGCTATACTATTGGTGCCATTCATGCTATTGATAAGAATGATTGTGATGATATGCAAAACCACAAGCTTGGGGATGCTATGTTTAATGAGTATGACATGTTTGAAGATTTATTTGCTGGAAATAATGCTTGTCCTAAGATTGGGGATGCTTTTCTTAATGAATATGATCCTTTGATTCCTTCTACTTTCGATAAGAAAATTTATTATGATGATAGGATGCCTCCTATTTATGATGATTACATTGATAAAAGTGGGTTTGGAAGAGTGTCAACTCTAGGTAGTAGTAATCCCACTATTTTGGAGGGTGTTGAATCTTATTACAATATTGATGAAAGTGGATTTGGAGAGGTCATGACTTTTTTTAGTGATACATCCACTATTTTGGAAGAGGTTTCAATTGATTATGACAATGAAGTTGCTATCTATGATGATTATTATGATGACATGGATGCCATAAAGAGTGATAAATCTTCTATGCTTGTGCATCATGAAAATAGTACTGTATGTGATGGTTATATTGTTGATCCATTCATGATGTTTCTGAAAATTATTATGAGGAAGGAACTTATGCTCTTACATATCTCAATAATATCAAGTTTCTTCTCTATGTCTTGATTGTTTTGAAGTTGCACTTGTTTTGCCTTCCTATGCTAGTTGATTCTTGCTCCCATAAGTTGTTTGCTCACAAAATCCCTATGTATAGGAAGTGGGTTAGACCTAACTGTGCTAGTCATTCGCTTCATGATGCTCTCTTCAGGTTTCAATTTTTTTTATGCGAGCATCATTGAAATCATCATGCCTAGCTTAAAAGGCATTAAAGAAAAGCGCTTGTTGGGAGACAACCCAACACTTTTACGTACTGTTTTTGTGTGTTCACATGATTATGCTACTGTATTGATCATGTTTTATTGCTTTTGTTTCAATAAAGTGCTAAGTAAAGCCTTTGGGATCATGTTGGGTGATAGTTGATTTGATCTTCCTGAAAAACAGAAACTTTTGCGCTCATGAAAATAATTCTTATTTTTAACAGAAGAGTGCTTTTGAGTTGATTATTTTTGCAGAAGATTAATATACAAATTGCTCACGTGTTCCTATTTTTTTTCATAATTTTTGGAGTATCAGAAGTATGGTAGTTATCCAGATCATTACAGACTGTTCTGTTTTTGACAGATTCTGTTTTCAATGCATAGTTTGCTTGCTTTCTAGTTTCTATGGCTTATATTGCTCAATATAAATTGTGGAAATGATA
This sequence comes from Triticum aestivum, assembly GCF_018294505.1. Taxonomy (NCBI): domain Eukaryota; kingdom Viridiplantae; phylum Streptophyta; class Magnoliopsida; order Poales; family Poaceae; genus Triticum; species Triticum aestivum. Next base: position 131,464,401 of record NC_057814.1, on the reverse strand, counting down.
TTTTACAGTAGGAATTGTGTGGAAACAATTATGAATCTTGTCTTTGACAGTACCAAAGCGAAATGGTTTGCTCTTTATCATACTAACCTATCTCACAAAGTTCAGTTAAGTTTTGTGTGATTGAAGTTTTCAAGATTTGGGTGAGATGACGATATGAGGAGAATAAGGAGTGACAAGACCCTAAGATTGGGGATGCCCAAGGCACCCCAAGTTAATATCCAAGTAATATTCAAGAAACTAAGCTTGGGGATGCCCCGAAAGGCATCCCCTCTTTCGTCTCCAACATTATCGGTAACCTCACTTGGAGCTATGTTTTCATTCGTCACATGATATGAGTTTTGCTTGGAGCGTCAATTTATTTTGTTAGGATTTTCTTGCTGTTATTTAGAATAATGTTTTGCATCTTTATTTTCAATAAAAATGTCAAGGATAGCCTTCACCATGCTTATTTTACAAGTCTACTTGTTGCTGTTTGAAAACAGAAAGTTTACCGCTGTTGCAAAAATTCCCTAAAAAAGTCAGAATGTGATAAAATGTTGAAACTTTTTGCATAATAAGCTCTGATAAATTTTCTACAGTGTGGTAGAATTTCATAATGTTTGGAGTTGAATAAGTGTTGATACTCATGCATTCTTTACAGACTGTACTGTTTTGGCAGATTGCTGTTATGTTTGCATTGTTTGCATATGTTTGCTTGTTAATTGATTTTATTTGAGGATAGGAGTATTAAATATGCAGAGGCATTTAGTATGCAATGTTGAATAATAATTTTAGTTATTTGCTACAGTAGATAATGATAAAGTTTTTGCATTGGTTTATACTAACTTATCTCACGAGTTCTTGTTGAGTTTTGTGTGGATGTAGTTTTTAAGATTTAGGGAAACCGTGATATGAAAGGAATTAAGGAGACACCAAAGATCAAGATTGGGGATGCCCAAGGCATCCCAAGATAATATTTCAAGAAGTCTCAAGCATCTAAGCTTGGGGATGCCCCGGTAGGCATCCCACCTTTCTTCATCAACAATTATCGGTCAGTATCGATTAATCCTAAGTTTTTGCTTCTTCACATGATGTGTGCTATCCTTGGAATGTCATTTTATTTTGTTTTTATTGCTGTTTTAATAAAATACTTAGATCTGAAAGTTTTTAAATAAAATAGAGTCCTCAAATAGCTGCCAAGGAGGCTAAGTAAACGGCATTCACATCCCGCCAACAAAACTCTTTTCTATGGAATTGCTCTAGTGCTTCATTTATATCTTTTTGAGCAAGGTGTGCTTTAGTATTTTTGAAGAAATTCTCTCTTGCTTCACTTAACTTAATTTGAGAGAAAGAAATATTATGCTCATAATCTTCACCTATATCCTATGAGTAAATTGTTGAATAAATTGAATGTCATGAAGTTGATATCTTATCATGCCTAGTGGTAGCTTCACATTGGGTTTAGAAAGTGCAATCTTTTGAGGCTTGACAATCACAATTTTGGTCATATAAGCAATTCACGAATAATTAGTATAAGGAAGAGAACTTTCACATGCAAATACACTATCCTAGAAATCTTTTGTGATTGTGAGCCCCCATCAAAATATTATATGCCAAAATTGTTGACGTTGGACAAGGAAGACAACGTAATGATTTATGTTTTTTCATGTTCACATAGAAGTTATATTGTCATAGATCCTTCAACATGTGGTGCTTGCCCCCCATCTTTGCTAGCCAAAAATTCCGCACCAAGTAGAGATACTACTTGTGCATCCAAAAACCCTTAAACCCAAATCTTATTTTTAAGAGTCCACCATACCTACCTAAGGATTGAGGAAGATCCTTCAATTAAGTTGTCATCGGTGCAATAAGGCAATAAAAATTGCTTCTAAAAGTGTGAGATCATTTAGTGTAAGAGAAAATTGAGCGTTGTACGAACTTGTGATGGCAAAGAATAAAAGCGACAGACTGCATAATAAAGGTTGCTGTCATAAGGGGCAATATAACGTGAGTTCTTTTGCACTAAGGGGTTGAGCATACAAACAAATAAGTGCATGGCAACATCTGCTTCCCTCTGCGAAAGGCCTATCTTTTACTTTTCAGTATTTACTTTTATGCAAAGAGTCAAAGTTTTTCTCTCTATTCCTTTTTATTTTTCTCTTTTGGCAAGCATCATGTGGTGAGGAAAGATCTAGGAACACATGTCTAGTTGAATATGGGTAGCATGAGTTATTATTGTTGACATCACCCTTGAGGTGAATACACTGGGAGGCAAAACAATAAGCCCCTATCTCTCTATGTGTCCGGTTGAAACGTTTTGCTCATGTGTATGCAGTGAGTGTTAGCAATCATAGAAGACTATATGATGGTTGAGTATGTGTAGCTCTTACTTAAACTCTGTTGAATAAGTTGAATTGCAATTGCTTGGTGACTAAGAACATAGATTGTTGAGTTTCAAGAGAGTTCATTGTTTGAACCGCCACTATAACATGAGAAGTTTCATAAGAAAGAATTGCTGTTATGATGCTAGGAAAAGTGATTGAAATTGTCATTAATCAAACTTACGCACTTTGCTAGCATTCACACTTCATAAATTATTTCTTTTATCATTTACCTACTCGAGGACAAGTAGGAGTTAAGCTCGGGGATGCTGATACGTCTCCAACTTATCTATAATTTATGAAGTATTCGTGCTATTATTTTATCATTCTTGGATGTTTTACAATCATTTTATAGCAACTTTATATCATTTTTTGGGACTAACCTATTGACCCAGTGGCCAGTGCCAGTTGCTGTTTATTGCTTGTTTTTTTTACATCACAGGAAATCAATATCAAACGGAGTCCAAACATCGCAAAACTTGTTGGAGATTTTTTATGGACCAGAACACCAAGTTGGGCCAGAGCAGCACCTGGGGGGTGCCCCAAGGGGGGCACAACCCACCAGGGGTGCCCACCTCGGTGGCCTCCCGCACCCCTCTTTATCCTATAAATTCACAAATATTCCAAAACCCTTCGGGGTGAACCTAGATCAGAAGTTCCGCCGTCGCAAGGCTCTATAGCCACCGAAAACCAATCTAGACCCGTTCCGGCACCCTGACGGAGGGGGAATCATCTCCGGTGGCCATCTTCATCATCCCGGCGGCCACCACGATGAGGAGGGAGTAGTCTACCCTCAGGGCTGAGGGTTTGTACCAGTAGCTATGTGTTTAATCTCTCTCTCTCTCTCTCGTGATCTATATCATGGGCTTTGTTAATATAGATGGATCATATGATGTTTGTCCCCTCTATACTCATGTTGTGATGAATTGAATCTTTACCCTTTGAAGTTTTGTCTTGTTGGATTGAATATTCAGATATGAGAACACATGATGTATGTTATGGCACTCAACTTGTGGATTCCCGAGGTGACATTGGGGTAATCTATGCATAGGGGTTGATGCACGTTTTTATTATCTTTTCTCCGATAGAAACTTTGGGGTCTCTTTGTAGTTCTTTGTGTGGATTGAATATTATGATCATGAAGTTGTTTGATGCATATTGTAGAATTAACTCACGGATACTCGTGGTGACATTGGAGTATCTAGGTGACATTAGAGTTAGTTGATGTGTGTCATATGGTGTTACTTTAGTATGAACTCTTGATTAGTTCGATCGGAAAGAATAGCTTGCGTTATTTTAGTACGAACTCTAGGATAGATTGATCGGAAAGAATAGCTTTGAGGTGGTTTCGTACACTACAAACAATTGCTATCTTTTGTTCTCCGCTAATAGGAACTCGGGAGAGATTCTTTATTGCACTTTGAGGGATAATCATATGATCCAACTATGTTAGCATTGTTGAGAGGCTGCACTAGTGAAAGTACGGACCCTAGGCGTTGTTTTCAAGCAATGCAATAGCGTTTTTGTGCCCATTTACTATTTGCTACCTTGCTGTTTTTATTTATTCAGATTATAAAAATATATTTCTACCATCAATATTACACTTTTATCACCATCTCTTCGCCGAACTAGTGCACCTATACAATTTGCCATTGTGTTGGGTGTGTTGGGGACACAAGAGATTTCTTGTATTTGGTTGCAGGGTCGTTTGAGAGAGACCATCTTCATCCTACACCTCTCATGGATTGATAAACCTTAGGTCATCCACTTGAGGAAAAATTGCTACTGTCCTACAAAACTCTGCGCTTGGAGGCCCAACACGTGTCTAGAAGAATAAAGTTGCGTAGCAGACATCAAACATGTCACAAATGCAAGAAGGCATGTCACTACATATCTAAATGTCCTCACTGGGGCAAGGAAGCTAAGGAAAAGAAGAAGAGCAAAGAATATGACTCCGATGACAAGAAGAAGAAGAAATCCTCAAAGTCTTGTTCAAAGTCTTCATCACACAAGAACAACTCATTTGGCAAGGCTCGAGCATTCATTGGCAAGAATATGGATTAAGAGGAGGAGTCTGCTTCTGAGGAGGAAGAGGCAGAGTCTGAAGAGGAGTCTGATTCAGGCATGACAAGCCTGGCTGTAGCGTCAGCATTCGTCGCCAGGTCCATCTTCAACACCGAAGACAATGGTCACGTCGCCGACGCTAAAGCCGATGATGAAGACAACTCTGCTCCAACCTACTCCTTCATGGCACGAGGTGCCAAGGTAAACTCCCGTGATGCTTACTTTCAGACCTCCAGTGAAGATGACTCTGAATGTGAATCCAAACCCAGCTATAAGACTCTTGCTAAAATTGCAAATGAACAACAAACTTCTATGGAACACATTCAAAAATTGCTAGACAAAAGCGATGACCTGTTGGATGAGGAAATGAATCGAACCCAGTCCTTTATCGAAGACAAAAAATCTTCACGTTAAGTACGGGGAACTTGAAAGTCGTCATGAAACCCTCTCAGCTACTCATGAGAAGCTTTCCTATGATTATCTTTAAAGGAAGCAAGATCTAGAGAAACTGAGAGCGTCTCATGAAGATCTTCAAAAGGAAAACGATTCACTACTCGCTCAATAGATCAGTTCCGCTTAGGAAGATTTTGTGCCACCTTGTTTAAAATGCCTTGAGCGTGACAATGCTGTCTCCATTTCTGAATGTTCTACTGCTTCTGAAGTTACAGTATCTTCACCTGCTGATGTGGTAACTAACCCCTGTTCTAAGGATGCCACTACTATTGCTGATCAGAATGCCAGGTTGAAGACATTGCTTGAAACATGCATGTACAAAAGCCTCAAAGGGCATCAGACAGTCTGTGATGTCCTCAAGAAACAGATTCTAAACTGAAACCCTAGGAAAGAGGGTGTTGGTTTTGAGAGGAAAATAAATGCCGATGGTTCTTACTGGAAGCCTGAACAGTACCCCAAAACCACATGGGTTGCTGCAAAGGGTCCTTCAGTAGATCCATCCACTTTATCTGGTTTCACTTGTGCTAACCCTATTGTCATTGATGAGTCATTTGACTCAAACTCTAAACTGTTCAAGAATCAGAATGGTGAAGTGTTTGCAAGGTTTATTGGAACTAACTGCAGGAATGGGTCTCCTATGAAGAAGATCTGGGTTCCCAAAAGTTGTCTTGAGAATATTCCCATGAATGTCATCATGACACCACCAGGGAAGAAGACAAACACCAGATCAAAGGCTTCATACAGACAGAGGACCTCACAAGGTCACCCTAATGCCAATGTTTTGCAGGGAAATTATCATCAGACTCATGAATATGACCGTGTTTCTTTGAACCGCTATGTTCACAAGTCAAAGAACTTTTCTGCATATTCTTATGAGTACTATTCACCTCCTGCAAAACTATTTGCTAGGGCTCCAAAGCCAAAGTTCTCAGATGCTGCACTGAGACTCATTGCTTCTAAGCCACCCCTTAAAATGTGGGTGGTTAAGAAGAATTAACTTCTCTTGCAGGGAAAGGTCTCCAGCCGGAAATCATTGACTTCTGAAGACAATGCTGGGGACCTGAAACATCTTGTGGGACGCAAGATAAAATGCCAAAATGGTCTTACCATTTATTTCGTCCCTGGATTTCTTGACGATCGTCCCATCTTACCATCCAATAATCTTAACTTTGATAGTATGCTTGTTCATCAAATGTTTATGCTTCACAATACTCTTGGTGAAGCCTATCCCACTAACTTCTCTGTAGGGTACAACTCCGAAAGCTACTGAATGGATTATGGACAGTGGATGCACTAACCACATGACTGGTGATCGAAGTCTTCTCATGGATTCAACTCTCCGACCATCTACCAAAAGTCATATCACATTTGCTCACACTAGTAAAAGCAAGGTATTGGGCCTAGGTAGAGTTGATATCTCAAAGGATTAACACATGGATAATGTGATGCTTGTTGAGTCCCTTGGATACAACTTAATGTTTGTCTCAATGCTTTGTGATGTTGACATGATTGTAATATTTGGAAAATATCGTTGCCTTGTGCTTATGGCTTCAGACAAATATCTAGTCTTCGAAGGCTGTCGAAGAGGTGATCTGTATATGGTAGATTTCTCCGCAGGACCATAGCTTGCCGTATGTCTTCTAGCAAAAGCTTCAGAGTGCTGGCTTTGGCATCGAAGGCTAGGACATGCGGGCATGAGGAACTTGCACACTCTCGTGAAGAAGAAGCATATCATTGGCATCGAGGGTGTCAAGTTCAAGAAGGATCATCTATGTGGTGCTTGTGAAGCCGGGAAGATGACTAGGGCAAAACATCCCTCGAAGACAATCATGATGACATCACGTCCCTTCGAGCTGTTACACATGGACTTATTTGGCCCTACTCATTACTCTACCCTTACTACCACTACACATCTTTATGGCTTCGTAATTGTTGATAATTATTCTTGATATACCTGGGTGCACATAATTCTCTACAAGCCTGAAGTGTAGGATGTCTTCAAACGATTCACCAATCATGCCATGACTAACTATGGCATCAAGATCAAGTACATCAGGAGTGACAATGGCACAGAATTCAAGAACACTGGCCTTGACACTTATCTTGATACACTGGGCATCACTCATGAGCTCTCTGCTCCATACACACCTTAGCAGAATGGCGTCGTGGAGCGCAAGAATAGGACCCTCATTGAGATGGCTCGCACGATGCTTGATGAGTACAAGACTCCAAGAAAGTTCTGGCCTGAAGACATTGATACTGCATGCCATATCATCAACAGAGTTTATCTTCATAAGTTCTTCAAGACGACATCCTATGAACTCCTGACTGGTAAGAAGCCAAATGTTAGCTATTTCAAAGTCTTCGGTGCCAGGTAATGCATCAAGGATCCACATCACACTTCCAAATTTGCACCAAAAGCACATGAAGGTTTTATGCTTGGTTACGAAAAGGATTTGCACACCTACAGAGTGTTCAACCTCTTTCACTATAAAGTGGTTGAAACTATGGATGTGTGGTTTGATGAGACTAACGGCTCGCAAAGAGAGAACCTACCAAATGTGCTAGATGAAGCTTCCCCTAGTGACACTATCAAGCTAATGGGTACTGGAGAAATCATACCTTCAGAGGAACAGGCAGAAGAAGAAATTATCATCCCAGCATCCACTCAACATGAAGACAATGCTCAGCCTGAAGACAATGCTGAAGATGAAGACAACGATCAGCAAGAGCAAAGTCTTCGCCCTGTTCATCCTCGCATGGCCAATGAAGTTCAGATTGAGAAGATTCATGATAGTATCAATGCACCTGGTCCTCTTACTCGATCAAGAGCCACACAACTAGCAAACTTCTGTGGGCACTTTGCATTCGTCTCTATATCTGAACCCAAGAAAGTTGATGAAGCCTTCATGGAACCTGAATGGATTCAAGCTATGCAAGAAGAGCTTCAACAATTTGAGCTCAACAATGTCTGGGAGCTAGTCAAGCGACCTAATCCCCGCAAGCACAATATTATAGGCACCAAATGGATCCATTGCAACAAGCAAGATGAACATGGTCAAGTTGTCAGAAACAAAGCTCATCTCGTTGCCCAAGGTTACGCACAAGTGGAAGGAATTGACTTTGATGAAACCTTTGCTCCTGTGGCTAGGCTTGAAGCCATTCGCATACTGCTAGCTATGCTAATCACAACAACATTCTTCTCTATCAAATGGATGTGAAGAGTGCCTTCCTTAATGGCAAAATTGAAGAAGAAGTGTATGCAGCTCAACCACCTAGTTTTGAAGATCCAAAGCATCCTGATATGGTCTACAAGCTCAACAAGGCACTGTATGGCCTCAAACAAGCTCCTCGCGCTTGGTATGACACACTCAAATACTTCCTGAAGAGCAAAGGCTTCAAACCTAGTTCTCTAGATCCCACTCTCTTCACGAAGACATATGATGGAGAACTATTTGTATGCCAAATCTATGTGGATGACATTATCTTCGGCTGCACTGATAAGAGATATAGTGATGAGTTTGGGCATGTGATGCAAGAGCAATATCAGATGTCCATGATGGGAGAGCTGAAAATTCTTCCTTGGTCTTCAAATTCGTCAATAGAGAGATGGCATCTTCATATCTCAAGAAAAATACCTCAAAGATTGCCTGAAGAAGTTTGGAATGCAAGACTGCAAAGGGTACACGACGCCAATGCCAACCAAAGGTCAATTGGGCTCCGATGACAATGGTAAAGAGTTCGATCAAAAGGTATACCGCTCTATGATTGGTTCTTTATTGTACCTATGTGCATCTAGGCCAGATATAATTCTTAGCATTTGAATGTGTGCCCGTTTCCTAGCAGCACCAAAGGAGTCGCATCACCTAGCGGTGAAGCGAATTCTTCGATATTTGGCTCACACCCCAACGCTAGGATTATGGTATCCTAAGGGCTCAGAGTTTGATCTAGTTGGATTCTCATATGCTGATTATGCTGGTGATAAAGTTGATCGCAAGTCTACATCAGGCACATGTCACTTTCTTGGACGATCTCCTGTCTGTTGGTCTCCAAAGAAGAAGAACTGTGTATCACTCTCCACTGCTAAATCTGAATACATTGCTGCTAGATCTTGTTGTGCTCAGCTTCTCTGGATGAAGCAAACTCTCAAGGACTATGGCATCAACAAGAAGAAGGTGCCCCTCTACTGTGACAATGAAAGCACCATCAAGATTGCTCACAATCCAGTTCAACACTCGAAGACAAAGCACATTCAGATCTATCATCACTTTCTCAGAGATCATGTGTTGAAGGAAGACGTTGATATCATTCACGTCAACACTGAAGAGCAATTGGCAGATATCTTCACAAAGCCCTTGGATGAGAAAATGTTTTGCAAGCTGCGGTGTGAGCTAAATATCTTAGAATCCTCAAATGTCCTATGAATGGACACACATCCTAACGCTTATGCATAATGATGACTTAGATGTGCAACACACAAAGTAACGTATGTATTCAATTCATGAAGACATACTCTCTGAGTGTGAATACATTAATGCGGAATTTGACTTCAGAGCGCCACGATAATTGTGCGCCAGGTCTAGGTCTAATACTTCCTATATGATGGGTAACACCATCACCAACTTTTCTTAAAGATTTTCATTTGGCATCATGTTGCATTATCTTCATTATTGGTTTGTCTTCAACATTGGATTATCTTCATAATTTATCTTCTCAATGTTGGTTTGATTCCCATTGCTTCTCTATACTTGTACTATTATATGTTCTGTCCTCTACATTATTCACTTATAGCTATGTCTTCAAGTTGCTTCTTTCCGCGCTAAGTGAATGTGACCGGACCCTAATCCCTTCTGTGCTTATCTCTCCAACTCTCTCTGTCTCTTCGTATGCATTCTATTGACACGGGTCGATTGTCTTCACTGTGTCCTTGTCAGTCGAAGATAGAGAGACCAACGTTTAAAGGGTCTTTTATTATCTTTAACCCCTTCGCCTGAATCCAGAGAAGCCAGAACGACCACTCGACAAACCAGGCATGCGTGGGGTCGTGGCATTGTTGGGGAACGTAGTAATTTCAAAAAATTTCCTACGCACACGCAAGATCATGGTGATGCATAGCAACGAGAGGGGAGAGTGTTGTCCATGTACCCTCGTAGACCAAAAGAGGAAGCGTTATGACAACGCGGTTGATGTAGTCGTACGTCTTCATGATCGACCGATCCTAGTACCGAAAGTACGGCACCTCCGCGATCTGCACACGTTCGGCTCGGTGATGTCCCACGAACTCACAATCCAACAGATTGTCGAGGGAGAGCTTCGTCAGCACGAGGGCGTGATGACGGTGATGATGAAGCTATCGGCGCAGGGCTTCGCCTAAGCACTACGATGATATGACCGAGGTGGATTATGGTGGAGGGGGGCACCGCACACGGCTAAGAGATCAACGATCAACTTGTGTTTCTATGGGGTGCCTCCTAGCCACGTATATAAAGGATGGAGGGAGCAGGAGGCCGGCCCACATAGGGCGCGTCCAAAGTGTGGAGTCCTACTAGGACTCCCTAGTCCTAGTAGGATTCCACCTCCCACATGGAATAGGAAAAAGGGAAGGGAGAAGGAGCAGGAAGGAAGGGGGCGCCCACTTTCCCTAGTCCAATTCGGACCAGTCCATGGGGAAGGGGCGCGGCCACCCTTGAGGCCTTTCTCTCCTTTCCCGTATGGCCCATTAAGGCCCAATACGAATTCCCGTAACTCTCCGGTACTCCAAAAAATACCCGAATCACTCGGAACCTTTCACATGTCCGAATATAGCCTTCCAATATATCGATCTTTACGTCTTGACCATTTCGAGACTCCTCGTCATGTCCCCAATCTCATCCGGGACTCCGAACAAACTTCGGTCATCAAATCACATAACTCACAATACAAATCGTCACAGAACATTAAGCGTGCGGGCCCTACAGGTTCGAGAACTATGTAGACATGACCGAGACACATCTCCGGTCAATAACCAATAGCGGAACCTGGATGCTCATATTGGCTCCTACATATTCTATGAAGATCTTTATCGGTCAAACCGCATAACAACATACGTTGTTCCCTTTGTCATCGGTATGTTACTTGCCCGAGATTTGATCGTCGGTATCACCATACCTAGTTCAATCTCGTTACCGGCAAGTCTCTTTACTCGTTCCGTAATGCATCATCCCGCAACTAACTCATTAGTCACATTGCTTGCAAGGCTCATAGTGATGTGCATTATCGAGAGGGCCCAAAGATACCTCTCCGACAATCGGGGTGACAAATCCTAATCTTGATCTATGCCAACTCAACAAGTACCATCGGAGACACCTATAGAGCACCTTTATAATCACCCAGTTACGTTGTGATGTTTGGTAGCATACAAAGTGTTCCTCCGGTATTCGGGAGTTGCATAATCTCATAGTCATAGGAACATGTATAAGTCATGAAGAAAGCAATAGCAATATACTAAACGATCAAGTGCTAAGCTAACGGAATAGGTCAAGTCAATCACATCATTCTCTAATGATGTGATCCCGTTAATCAAATGACAACTCATGTCTATGGCTAGGAAACTTAACCATCTTTGATTCAACGAGCTAGTCAAGTAGAGGCATACTAGTGACACTCTGTTTGTCTATGTATTCACACATGTACTAAGTTTCCGGTTAATACAATTCTAGCATGAATAATAAACATTTATCATGATATAAGGAAATATAAATAACAACTTTATTATTGCCTCTAGGGCATATTTCCTCCAGTCTCCCACTTGCACTAGAGTCAATAATCTAGTTCACATCGCCATGTGATTTAACACCAATAGTTCACATCACCATGTGATTAACACCCATAGTTCACATCACCATGTGACCAACACTCAAAGGGTTTACTAGAGTCAGTAATCTTAGTTCACATCGCCATGTGATTAACACCCAAAGAGTACTAAGGTGTGATCATGTTTTGCTTGTGAGAGAAGTTTAGTCAACGGGTCTGCCATATTCAGATCCGTATGTATTTTGCAAATTTCTATGTCAACAATGCTCTGCACGGAGCTACTCTAGCTAATTGCTCCCACTTTCAATATGTGTCCAGATTGATACTTAGAGTCATCTGGATCAGTGTCAAAACTTGCATCGACGTAACCCTTTACGATGAACCTTTTGTCACCTCCATAACCGAGAAACATATCCTTATTCCACTAAGGATAATTTTGACCGTTGTCCAGTGATCTACTCCTAGATCACTATTGTACTCCCTTGCCAAACACAGTGCAAGGTATACAATAGGTCTGGTACACAACATGGCATACTTTTATAGAACCTATGGCCGAGGCATACGGAATGACTTTCATTCTCTTCCTATCTTCTGCCGTGGTCGGGCTTTGAGTCTTACTCAACTTCAGACCTTACAACACAGGGAAGAACTCCTTCTTTGACTGTTCCATTTTGACTACTTCAAAAATTTGTCAAGGTATGTACTCATTGAAAAAACTTATCAAGCATCTTGATCTATCTCTATAGATCTTGATGCTCAATATGTAAGCAGCTTCATCGAGGTCTTTCTTTGAAAAACTCCTTTCAAACACTTCTTTTATGCTTTCCAGAAAATTCTACATCATTTCCGATCAACAATATGTCATTCACATATTGTCGTGGAATTGTCACGACAGATGTCCTAGTGTGAGGACTTAGTCGCGAGGCCAACGCATCTACGCGGTAGCTTGAAGGGGTTGGTCAGAATCAAGAGACGCGAGGCGTATCAACACAGAAGACAAGGATTTAGATAGCTTCGGGCCCCGGGAAACATCATTCGGTAATAACCCTACATGCTGTTTGTGGCTAGGTCTCATTATCATCACGAGGGAGTCGCCGTAAATCGGCTCTCCTAGTTGTGTCTAACCTTAAGATTCTTTCCTCCCCCTTGGGGTGCCCTGCCCCTCCTTATATAAGTTGAAAGGGCGGGTTACATGTAGAGTCCAACTCAGATTAAGACTTAAACTATTCTGACTTCTCTTCATGGGCTTCGTAACATCTTGGGCTTCTTAACGTCTCGGGCTGATTAACCCTAGGCGACTCTGTCTGCTGGGTTATGACTGTCTGCCGGTTTACCACCTGGTTTAACTGTCTGCCGGTTTACCACCTGGTTTACCATATGTCTTAACTAACTGTCTGCCTTAACCATCTGTCTTAACTCTCTGCCGGTTTACCAAGTCCCAGCCGGGTTATAATTCCAGCCGGGTCATACCGCGGGGTATATCCCCGACATTAGCCCCCAGTTTAATTTGGATTTATCCATGTTAAACTGATCCTGATCATCCTTAAGTCCTTGTCATTTCCTTCTAGAAAATCCGGGTCAACAGGCCAGCTTCATACTCAGTTTGCTGACGTTGTTTCTCACAGAGAATAATTCATTTGATTCAGCTCCCAATGCTTAACAAAAAATATTAGTCTTGAAATACTCATCTGGTTTTTAGCCGGCTTAAAGATGTAAAACTTGCCGGTTTATCATTGCCAAAATTGCCGGTTTATAAATATTGATGGCACCGGGTCATAATTGTTTGTTAACATCAGCTTTGAAAGCATACCTCCCTTTTATGTATATCACTTGTAGCCCCCAAGTCTTAAGAAGGGAACGTAGTAACAGCTTAAGACTTGCTTCAATATGAATGTCACAAGCTTGAAGAAATCCAGGTTGTTCATCTCAATCATTAGTCATAAACTGAGTATTCCACATATGTAGCCCGCAAGTGCCGGGTTGTCATGCTTGCAGCAACCTGGGACTTGTAATTGCCTTATGCTCATAAAAACTTCAACCAGTGTAGCCCCCAAGGGCCGGGTCATTAAGCAATAATGAGCAGGGACTTTATAGATATGATCATGTAGATTTGAACAACAACGTGTAGCCCCCAAGGGCCAGCTCAGTAAGATAATATTGAGCTGGGACTTTATATATACTTCATTGAAAATAATATCATATGATGTAACCCTCACTATGGGGCTTGAACCACGTCCACAAGGTTAAGAGCCTTGTCCTCTACCAACTGAGCAATAAACCCTTCAATATAATGGATTAAGGCTTGTGTACCTTGAATTTTTGACATGAGCAATTGGTAGCCCCCAATGGTCGGCTCATTACGATGTGATGAGTCGGGTCTTCAATAAGGCAAGTAAAAAAAATGAGCTTGCATTAGCCCCCAAGTGTTATGGTGCATGCTTGCAGCGACATGGGACTTCCATATTTGATATAATCATGATTTGAATAATGTAGCCCCCAAGTGCCGGGTCATAAGCCTGCAGCGACTCGGGACTATTCCTTCCATTGCAGAATAAATCATATCCATTGATAAAGAAATAATAGCCATTGTGCTGAAGCGACTTTAAAAACCTCAATCATAATACTGGTTATTGATAACCATAATAAAAATCCAGCCATGTTGGCTATTCAAGATTTGAATAATATAATCCGATATGAAAACCTCAATCATTCAATATCATAATGAAAATCCAGCCAAGTTTGGCTATTAAAGATTTGAATAACATAATCCGGAGTTAAATACCCGGCGGCTCTTGGCCGATGGCGACTTAATGTGCATTCATTGTAAACCAGAATTTTCATAACCCGACGGCTTATAGCCTTTGAGAAAATCCAGAATGGATAACCCTTTTTAAATATCAATTTTGATGATGAACTTGAATTTATATGACATAGTTCTGCAAACCGGCACAAAGTTTAAACAACATATGCCCTGGCGACTTAAAGCCAGGGCGGGTAACAACCCAAACATAATATAGTCTTATGCAATTATGAAAAAGACTAGCATTATGGCCATTCAAGCCTAAACATATTGGCAACTTAAAATTTAAAAGCCAGGGCGGGTTATCAAACCTCACATATTCATATAACCAGGAAAATCATACCTGTAGAATCGATTTATACTGTTGGCTTATATTGCCATGCCCAGTGAGGGTAATAATTCAATGATTTATAAGCGCATGAATTCCAATGGCGTAATCCAAAATATACTGGCGACTTAATGTCCAAAGCCAGACCTGGTTAATAAACACCGGATACTTTCTCATCATATACTGGCGACTTATAGTCCAAAGCCAGGCCGGGTTAATAAACACTAGATATTATCTTATCTCATACTGGCGACTTATAGTCGAAAGCCAGGCCGGGTTAATAAACACTGGGTAGTTTCATCTATAAACCATAAGGCATCACAACCCTCATCGGCTCTTTAACCATGTATTACTATGTCATATGAGAAAAAACCCCAAAAAATGTTCAAATCAAACAACAACAAAAAATCAAGGCTTTCATAGGCGGCCAGGTCTAAAACTCAAGCGCTTTCACGGGCCGCACATCCACTGAGTTAAACCTTTTAAACCTTATAAGACGAACCTCACACAACCAATCGTCATTTTAACTTTGACAAGTTCAGGGTCTGTATAAGATTGACTTGTCAAAAGTACGACGGGTCGTTCCAGGATTACCTGGGCAGAGTGGCAGACTTAAAAAGGCAGGATAACCCGGGGTTTTAGGTCAATACACCTGGCTTCCAAGCCTGGCTTTTAAGCCTATTACAAGGGTCATAAAAACTCTTGTCCTTTAGGACAAAGAGCCCCCAAGCAATATTTTTGAGCTGTGCCCAATGGGCGCCTATGTTTGAGTTGTGCTTTTGCAACAGACTCTATTTGGTCCCTTTAACCTGGGTAGCAAGCCCCCAAGGTTTATTTATATATATATATATGGCCTATAAGCCGGATCAAAGGGTAATCATAACTTTGCTTTACAAAGCAGAAGCCCCCATGTGACCATAATAAGATAAGCCCATAAGGCAGGATACCCATGTTTGAACCGCGCATCATGGCAACAAGTTCTCTTTGGCAACCTTTAATTTTTCTGAGAACTCGAACTTGCGAGAGATGAATTTTTTCAACTGGAGTTTAAACCAGATATTGAGAGCTTCAAAGCTTTGTTGGAGACAGATTTCCCTTGAACCGGATTTTAAACCGGGATCCTTCATTTTAAGCCGGAAATTTTCCGACGGCCCTTTAATTTTCATCAATATAGAAATAGCCTCTGGGACCGGGTTATCTTCCCTCCAATGACCCGGAGTTCTTGAGTCTGCTCAAACTGGCAACATTTAGTGAGTCATGTCATCGTAGCCCCCGAGTCTCAAGACGACTCAAGGAGTTGGCTTGAGATTCTTCATACTTGGCCGTGATACAAACCGGCATATAGCTTGAACAGCAGAACACTATCATACGTTGAAGCTGGAAGCAAGGTGGCAAGTTAATGATCTTTGCAACACTCATTGTATATCCTTGGCATTGATAATGCGATGTCAATCCACGGAAACTTGAGGTCGACCGTGGCGGGTTATAAATGATCCCATATGATTTGTGTCAGTAATCTAGCCAGCGGTTCATCCCAGCTAGCTGTTGAAGTTAATCAAACTACAGTGACGACGACTTGTGCGCCTGTCCATTGAGTCATCCGGTGCAGGCAGAGGCTGATAACAGATTATGGCTTGCTTCAGAGTTGTTGGAATAGACCGGGCAACAGGAGCGGCGACTTGCGCGTGCTCGTTAAGCAATTTGTGCATACAGGTGCGACCCGGTGTGTTGATGTGGACCAGACCGCGAGAGACGGACGGTAGAGACGACCACAACATCAGAGGTGGCACAGACAGATGAGTCGGCCGCGGTGTTATAAGCCAGCGCGGACAAGAGAGTTGGCCGCGGCATTGTTGATGTAATCCGGACCGCGGGGGCGGCGGTTTGTGTTCTTGTTTATCAGTGCGACATGCGCAGATGCCGGTGTAGAACAGCTAGCGCGCGCTGTCCGCGATAGGGCATCACTTTCATAGTGAGCACCTGTCCTATATAAAAAAGATATAGGCCAGAGTAATTGTTCTCAGACGAATAATGTATACTAAGAATATACATAAGGTAAATAACACCTGGTATTTTTGTCGGATGAACACGAATGCTGGCACTAGATATTGTTGGATGTAGTCAGACAAATAGCAGATGTTCATGTAGACTGAAATAATGATTCATTGCTCTGTACTCGAAATACGGGCTGATTGCCTTCGTTCCTCAAGTGATGATGTACCAAAGGTACGTTATATAATCAGGAGTGCTTAGCACTATTTGATCCATCACTGCAGATTGCCCCCGGCTTGTAAGTTGCAGGAGCTGTGATTTCATCTATTCTCCTAGTGACTTGCTGCCAACACGTGCTAACTCGCTGATTCTTATGCATATGAGGACCGACAGGAGTTACTGCTACGCTAGCTTTTCCATAAAACTGCTGGCCTTCCCAGATGTTCCCACAACTCCGGTTTTTTATTGAGGAAACAACGAAGAAGGGAGGCCACGATTGCTGCTTGGCCGCAGCATGACGAGGCCATAGCGGCAAAGGCGGGTCGGCTCAAGCCAGCGGCAGGCGATGACACTCGCGACCCGTGACGAGAACCGAGACGGTTTAGTAGCGGCCATAGGAGCGGCCCGGCCCAAGGCGACAGCTAAAGCAGTGCGAGGTAGCGGCTCGGTGGAAGCCAGCGGAGCGTGAAGAAACCAAGCAGAAAACTTGCGAAATGTCTCAGTTTCCTACCATGACACACCAAAAAGACCGATCGGACTTCCCATTGATGATCGCTGATACGTCTCCAACGTATCTATAATTTTTGATTGTTCCATGCTATATTATATTCTGTTTTGTATGTTTAAAGGGCTTTATTATACACTTTTATATTATTTTTGGGACTAACCTATTAACCGGAGGCCCAACCCAAATTGCTGTTTTTTTGCCTATTTCAGAGTTTTGCAGAAAAAGAATATCAAACGGAGTCCAAACAGAATGAAACCTTCGAGAACGTGATTTTTGGAATGAACGTGATCTAGAGGACTTGGACCCTACGTCAAGAAAGCAACCAGGAGAGCATGAGGCAGGGGGGCGTGCCTACCCCCCTGGGTGCACCCTCCACCCTCGTGGGGCCCATGTTGCTCCACTGACGTACTTCTTCCTCCTATATATACCTACGTACCCCCAAACCAACAGAAGCATCCACGAAAACCTAATTCCACCGCCGCAACCTTCTGTACCCGTGAGATCCCATCTTGGGGCCTTTTCCGGCGTCCTGCCGGAGGGGGCATTGATCACGGAGGGCTTCTACATCAACACCATAGCCTCTCCGATGATGTGTGAGTAGTTTACCTCAGACCTTCGGGTCCATAGTTATTAGCTAGATGGCTTCTTCTCTCTTTGGATATCAATACAAAGTTCTCCACGATTCTCGTGGAGATCTATTCGATGTAATCTTCTTTTGCGGTGTGTTTGTTGAGACCGATGAATTGTGGGTTTATGATCAAGTTTATCTATGAACAATATTTGAATCTTCTCTGAATTCTTTTATGCATGGTTGGTTATCTTTGCAAGTCTCTTCGAATTATCAGTTTGGTTTGGCCTACTAGATTGATCTTTCTTGCAATGGGAGAAGTGCTTAGCTTTGGGTTCAATCTTGCGGTGTCCTTTCCCAGTGACAGCAGGGGCAGCAAGGCACGTATTGTATTGTTGCCATCGAGGATAACAAGATGGGGTTTATATCATATTGCATGAGTTTATCCCTCTACATCATGTCATCTTACTTAAAGCATTACTCTGTTCTTATGAACTTAATACTCTAGATGCATGCTGGATAGCGGTCGATGTGTGGAGTAATTGTAGTAGATGCAGGCAGGAGTCGGTCTACTTGTCACGGCCTATGGCCCCCGGGTCTGTTTTCCATCATATTAATCTTCCAACACTTAGCTATTTTGTTGCCTTTTATTTTACTTTGCATATTTATTATAAAAATACCAAAAATATTATCTTATCATATCTATCAGATCTCACTTTCGTAAGTGACCGTGAAGGGATTGACAACCCCTTTATTGCGTTGGTTGCGAGGTTTCTATTTGTTTGTGTAGGTGCGAGGGACTTGAGCGTGGCCTCCTACTGGATTGATACCTTGGTTCTCAAAAACTGAGGGAAATACTTACGCTACTTTGCTGCATCACCCTTTCCTCTTCAAGGGAAAACCAACGCAGTGCTTAAGAGGTAGCAAGAAGGATTTCTGGCGCCGTTGCCGGGGAGTCTACACAAAAGTCAAGATACCAAGTACCCGCCACAAACTCTTATCTCCCGCATTACATTATTTGCCATTTGCCTCTCGTTTTCTTCTCCCCCACTTCACCTTTGCCGTTTTATTCGCCTTCTTCCCGTATGCCTTCCTGTTTGTGTTTCCATGTGCCTTCTATTTGCTTGCATCTTTGCTTGCTAAAAATCTATTAATATGGATCCACTTAAAGTGTTCTACTTGGATCATCTTCGATCCTTATGCGCTCGTGCTGAAACCCCAACTAGCCTAGTTGATGGGAAATCTTTAGATGAGCATGCTCATTTTGTGCGTCACCGTTTGTCTAAAAAAGGGAGACTCTTATGGAATCAAATAAACAAATTGCTGTGTTATGCTTGGAATCTTTGTGAAATTTGTGATATTACTTGTTGCTCTAAGAACCCTAAAAAACACCCCCTACCTATGTGAGTTTAATGAAAATGAAATCTTATCTTCTTATGCAAAGGGTGTTTATAGCTACTATGATATCGAACAAATTGAAGAGTTTGTTGCTTTTAAGGGTTCTCATGAGGTTGCTTCTTTGATTGAAAAGTATGATACTACTCTTTACGAAACTGAAAATCTTGACATACTTGAATATTGCTATGAAAACTATGCTCATAATGTCTATGCCAAAGAATTTATTGAAAGAATGACCGTTGCTTCTAAAGAAAATAAAGATATGCACGAATCTATAGATAATTATGATTCCGATGATTTGATTGAAATATCCCTTGATGAACATGATGCTTGCTATCCTTGTGGCCATGATGCCAATATTTATGAAGATGAATTTGCTATAGTTCCTTACGTTAAACATGAGATCGTTGCTATTGCACCCATACTTGGTAGTTCCTTCGATGAAAAGCATGATTGCAATGATTTTACTATAAATTCTCTTGATGTCAATTGTGCTAATATGCAAAACCCTAAGCTTGGGGATGCTAGTTTTGCTATGTCTACTACTTGTTGCAATGATCATGATTGGGGTGATTCTTCTTATGATCTTGAAAATTTATTTAAGCCCCATGATGAATATGAGATTGATAATAGTTTTTGCAATAATATTGAAAGTGGGTTTGGAAGAGTGTCAACTTTATATCCCACGTATTTGGATAATGTTCAATCTTATGAAGTTTTTCATAAAAGTGGGTTTGGAGAGGTCATGACTTTAGCTAATGTTAATCCCACTATTTTGGAAGAGTGTCAACTTTGCATGCATGTGGATCGTGTTGAAAATATTTATTGTGATAGCTATTTTTTTGAATTTGCTTATGATCCCACATGTAATTATTATGAGAGAGTAAAATATGGTTGTAGAAATTTTCATGATAATAAATTACCTCGCGTTATGTTGAGATTGCTATTGTTTCTTTCCACTTCCTTGCATATGCTAGTTTTTGGTTGCTATTATAATTTGTTTTCCTATAAGATGCCTATGCATAGGAAGTATGTTAGACTTAGATGTGTTTGTCACGTGTTTCATGATGCTCTCTTTGTGCTTCAATTCTTGTCTTTCATGTGAGCATCTTTGAAATCTTATGCCTAGCTAGGGGCGTTAAACGATAGCGCTTGTTGGGAGGCAACCCAATTTTATTTTAGTTTTTTTAGTTTTTGCTTATGTTTAGGAATAAATATTTGATCTAGCCTCTGGTTAGATTTATTTTTATGTTTTAATTAGTGTTTGTGCCAAGTTAAACCTATAGGATCTTCTTGGATTATAGTTATTTGATCTTGCTGAAAATTCCAGAAACTTTCTATTCACGAAAACAATTGTTAAAAATCACCAGAACGTGCTAAAATATTGATTCCAATTGCAGCAGATCAATAGAAAAATTGTCTAGGTCTTCCTATTTTGGTAGATATTTTGGAGTTCCAGAAGTTTGCGTTAGTTACAGATTACTACAGACTGTTCTGTTTTTCGTGTGTTGTTTGCTTATTTTGATGAATCTATGGCTAGTAAATAGTTTATAAACCATAGAGAAGTTGGAATACAGTAGGTTTAACACCAATATAAATAAATAATGAGTTCATTACAGTACCTTGAAGTGGTGTTTTGTTTTCTTTCACTAACGGAGCTCACAAGATTGTCTGCTAAGTTTTGTGTTGTGAAGTTTTCGTGTTTTGGGTAAAAGATTTGATGGATTATGGAACAAGGAGTGGCAAGAGCCTAAGCTTGGGGATGCCCATGGCACCCCAAGATAATCTAAGGACACCTAAAAGCCAAATCTTGGGGATGCCCCGGAAGGCATCCCCTCTTTTGTCTACTTCCATCGGTAACTTTACTTGGAGCTATATTTTTATTCACCACATGATATGTGTTTTGCTTGGAGCGTCTTGTATGATTTGAGTCTTTGTTTTTTTAGTTTACCACAATCATCCTTGCTGTACACACCTTTTGGGAGAGACACACACAAATCGGAATTTATTAGAATACTCTATGTGCTTCACTTATATTTTTTGAGCTATATAGTTTCGCTCTAGTGCTTCACTTATATCTTTTAGAGCACAGTGGTGGATTTGTTTTATAGAAACTATTGTTCTCATGCTTCACTTATATTATTTTTAGAGTCTTAAAACAGCATGGCAATTTTCTTTAATTATAGTATCATGAGAAATTTGATGCTTGATAATTATTTTGAGATATAAAGGTGGTAATATCATGGTTGAGCTAGTTGAGTAATTGTGGAATTGAAAAATAATTGTGTTGGAGTTTGTGATTCCCGTAGCATGCACGTATGGTGAACAGTTATGTAATGAAGTCGGAGCATGAGGTATTTGTTGATTTTCATCCTTTGTGTGGCGGTCGGGATCGCGCGATGGTTAACTCCTACCAACCCTTCCCCTAGGAGCATGCTTAGTAGTACTTTGCTTCGAGGGCTAATAAATTTTTGCAATAAGTATATGAGTTCTTTATGACTAATGTGAGTCCATGGATTATACGCACACTTACCTTTCCGCAATTTTCTAGCCTCTTCGGTACTGTGCATTGCCCTTTCTCACCTTGAGAGTTGGTGCAAACTTCACCGGTGCATCCAAACCCCGTGATATGATACGCTCTATCACACATAAACCTCCTTATATCTTCCTCAAAACAGCCACCATACCTACCTATTATGGCATTTCCATAGCCATTCCGAGATATATTGCCATGCAACCTTCCACAGTTTCGTCTATCATGACACGCTCCATCATTGCCATATTGCTTTGCATGATCATGTAGTTGACATTGTATTTGTGGCAAAGCCACCGTTCATAATTCTTTCATACATGTCGCTCTTGATTCATTGCATATCCCGGTACTCCGCCGGAGGCATCCACATAGAGTCATATTTTGTTCTAAGTATTGAGTTGTAATTCATGAGTTGTAAGTAAATAAAAGTGTGATGATCATCTTTTTAGAGCATTGTCCCATGTGAGGAAAGGATGATGGAGACTATGATTCCCCCACAAGTCGGGATGAGACTCCGGACTAATAAAAAAAAGAAAAGGCCATAAAAAAGAAGAAGAGAAAAGGCCCAAATAAAAAAACGAGAGAAAAAGAGAGAAGGGACAATGTTACCATCCTTTTACCACACTTGTGCTTCAAAGTAGCACCGTGATCTTCATGATAGAGAGTCTCTCATTTTGTCACTTTCATATACTAGTGGGAAATTTCATTATAGAACTTGGCTTGTATATTCCAATGATGGGCTTCCTCAAATGCCCGAGGTCTTCGTGAGCAAGCAAGTTGGATGCACACCCACTTAGTTTCTTTTGTTTGAGCTTTCATACACTTATAGCTCTAAGTGCATCCGTTGCATGGCAATCCCTACTCCTTGCATTGACATTAATTGATGGGCATCTCCATAGCCCGTTGATTAGCCTCATCGATGTGAGACTTTCTCCTTTTTTATCTTCCCACATAACCCCTATCATTATACCTTATTCCACCATAGTGCTATATCCATGGCTTGCGCTCATGTATTGCGTAAGAGTTGAAAAGGCTGAAGCGCGTTAAAAAGTATGAACCAATTGCTTGGCTAAAACCGGGGTTGTACATGATATGAATATTTTGTGTGGGGAAGATGGAGCATAGCCAGACTATATGATTTTGTAGGGATAACTTGCTTTGGCTATGTTATTTTGATAAGACATAATTGCTTGGTTAACATGCTTGAAGTATTATTGTTTTCATGTCAACATCAAACTTTTATCTTGAATCATATCAAATCTGGACATTCGTGCCACAATAAGAAGAATTACATTGAAATTATGCTAAGTAGCATTCCACATCAAAAATTCTGTTTTTATCATTTACCTACTCGAGGACGAGCAGGAATTAAGCTTGGGGATGCTTGATACGTCTCCAACGTATCTATAATTTTTGATTGTTCCATGCTATATTATATTCTGTTTTGTATGTTTAAAGGGCTTTATTATACACTTTTATATTATTTTTGGGACTAACCTATTAACCGGAGGCCCAACCCAAATTGCTGTTTTTTTGCCTATTTAAGAGTTTTGCAGAAAAAGAATATCAAACGGAGTCCAAACAGAATGAAACCTTCGAGAACGTGATTTTTGGAACGAACGTGATCCAGAGGACTTGGACCCTACGTCAAGAAAGCAACCAGGAGAGCATGAGCCAGGGGGCGTGCCTACCCCCCTGGGTGCACCCTCCACCCTCGTGGGGCCCATGTTGCTCCACTGACGTACTTCTTCCTCCTATATATACCTACGTACCCCCAAACCAACAGAAGCATCCACGAAAACCTAATTCCACCGCCGCAACCTTCTGTACCCGTGAGATCCCATCTTGGGGCCTTTTCCGGCGTCCTGCCGGAGGGGGCATTGATCACGGAGGGCTTCTACATCAACACCATAGCCTCTCCGATGATGTGTGAGTAGTTTACCTCAGACCTTCGGGTCCATAGTTATTAGCTAGATGGCTTCTTCTCTCTTTGGATATCAATACAAAGTTCTCCACGATTCTCGTGGAGATCTATTCGATGTAATCTTCTTTTGCGGTGTGTTTGTTGAGACCGATGAATTGTGGGTTTATGATCAAGTTTATCTATGAACAATATTTGAATCTTCTCTGAATTCTTTTATGCATGGTTGGTTATCTTTGCAAGTCTCTTCGAATTATCAGTTTGGTTTGGCCTACTAGATTGATCTTTCTTGCAATGGGAGAAGTGCTTAGCTTTGGGTTCAATCTTGCGGTGTCCTTTCCCAGTGACAGCAGGGGCAGCAAGGCACGTATTGTATTGTTGCCATCGAGGATAACAAGATGGGGTTTATATCATATTGCATGAGTTTATCCCTCTACATCATGTCATCTTACTTAAAGCATTACTCTGTTGTTATGAACTTAATACTCTAGATGCATGCTGGATAGCGGTCGATGTGTGGAGTAATAGTAGTAGATGCAGGCCGGAGTCGGTCTACTTGTCACGGACGTGATGCCTATATACATGATCATACCTAGATATTCTCATAACTATGCTCAATTCTATCAATTGCTCAACAGTAATTTGTTCACCCACCATAATACTTATGCTCTTGAGAGAAGCCACTAGTGAAACCTATGGCCCCCGGGTCTATTTTCTATCATATTAATCTTTCAACACTTAGCTATTTTTGTTGCCTTTTATTTTACTTTGCATCTTTATTATAAAAATACCAAAAATATTATCTTATCATATCTATCAGATCTCACTTTCGTAAGTGACCGTGAAGGGATTGACAACCCCTTTATTGCGTTGGTTGCGAGGTTTTTATTTGTTTGTGTAGGTGCGAGGGACTTGAGCGTGGCCTCCTACTGGATTGATACCTTGGTTCTCAAAAACTGAGGGAAATACTTACGCTACTTTGCTGCATCACCCTTTCCTCTTCAAGGGAAAACCAACGCAGTGCTCAAGAGGTAGCAATCGCCCGGCTGTGTGAATCGAAATAACTAGTAATTCGTATGGTAGATTCAATGAACTTGCTCAAAATCCGTGCCAAGTTAAACAATTCCCTTGTGGTTGGATGCCATCGATCTTAAAGTTCTGTACATGGACAGATCCTGTTGACTTTGTTTTGACTATTCTTTCTGTCACATCTGTCTAATCCCCTGCTTTCAGCAATAATCTTCAAGGGCTCAACCGATTTCGTCCAGACTTTGGAATCCTTGACAACTTTGACTAGCAGGTCCGCCCATCGGTCGGTTCTAGAGGATTTCGCCTGCTAGGGCTGCTTCAAATCTCGGCGCTGGTCTGCCACTGAAATTTTCAATCTCCACTGATGAACTTGGATTCGATGTAGATCCTTTCGCTCCTGCTCTTCTTCATCCAGCAAATCGCGAACTTCTCGATCCCTAGGAGAGATCCCTTCAAGAACTCAACACCACCATGCGCGAGCCCCACGGTGGGCGCCAACTGTCATGGAATTGTCACGGCAGATGTCCTAGTGTGAGGACTTAGTCGCGAGGCCAATGCATCTACGCGGTATCTTGAAGGGGTTGGTCTGAATCGAGAGATGCGAGGTGGATAAACACACAAGACAAGGATTTAGACAGCTTTGGGCCCCGGGAAACATCATTCGGTAATAACCCTACATGCTATTTGTGGCTAGGTCTCATTATCATCATGAGGGAGTCGCCGTAAACTGGCTCTCCTAGTTGTGTCTAACCTTAAGATTCTTTCCTCCCCCTTGGGGTTCCTTGCCCCTCCTTATATAAGTTGAAGGGGTGGGTTACATGTAGAGTCCAACTCGGATTAAGACTTAAACTATTCTGACTTCTCTTCATGGGCTTCTTAACATCTTGGGCTTCTTAACGTCTCGGGCTTATTAACCCCAGGCGACTCTGTCTGCTGGGTTATGACCGTCTACTGGTTTACCACCTGGTTTAACTGTCTGCCGGTTTACCACCTGGTTTACCATCTGTTTTAACTATCTGTCTTAACTGTCTGCCTTAACCATCTGTCTTAACTCTCTGCCGGTTTACCAAGTCCCAGCCGGGTTATAATTCCAGCCGGGTCATACCGCGGGGTATATCCCCGACACATATACTTATCAGAAAGGTTGTAGTGCTCCCACTCACTTTCTTGTAAATACATGCTTCACCGCAAGTCTGTATAAAACTATATGCTTTGATCACACTATCAAAACGTATATTCCAACTCCGAGATGCTTGCACCAGTCCATAGATGGATCGCTGGAGCTTTGCACACTTTGTTAGCACCTTTAGGACCGACAAAACCTTCTGGTTGCATCACATACAACTCTTCTTTAAGAAATCCATCTTCCTCTTGAAGATCTCATCTATGGACAATTGCAGGTTTGACTTCCATTTGCCAGATTTCATAAAATGTGGCAATTGCTAACATGATTCGGACATACTTAAGCATTGCTACGAGTGAGAAAATCTCATCATAGTCAACACCTTGAACTTTGTCAAAAACCTTTTTCGACAAGTCTAGCTTTGTAGATAGTAACACTACTATCAGCGTCCGTCTTCCTCTTGAAGATCCATTTATTTTCTATGGCTTGCCGATCATCGGGCAAGTCAACCAAAGTCCATACTTTGTTCTCATACATGGATCCTATCTCAGATTTCATGGCCTCAAGCCATTTATCAGAATCTGGGCTCATCATCGCTTCCTCATAGTTCGTAGGTTCGTCATGGTCAAGTAACATGACATCCAGAACAGGATTTCCGTACCACTCTGGTGCGGACCTTACTCTGGTTGACCTATGAGGTTCGGTAGTAACTTGATCTGAAGTTTCATGATCATCATCATTAACTTCCTCACTAATTGGTGTAGGCATCACCGGAACTGATTTTTGTAATGAACTACTTTCCAACTCGAGAGAAGGTACAATTACCTCATCAAGTTCTACTTTCCTCCCACTCACTTCTTTTGAGAGAAACTCCTTCTCCAGAAAGGATCCATTCTAAGCAATAAATATCTTGCTTTCGGATCTGTGATAGATGGTGTACCCAATAGTCTCCTTGGGTATTGTCGTGGTTTTGTCACGGCAGATTTCCTAGTGTGAGGACTTAGTCGTGGAGCCACCGCAACGAGGTTAGCTTAAAGGGGTTAATTAGGACAAAGGACACGAGGAGTTTATACTGGTTCGGCCCCTTGCGGTGAAGGTAAAGGCCTAATCCAGTTTGAGGTGGTATTGCTAGGGTTTCGATGACCAGGGAGCGAATACGCTTAACCTGGCTCTCGATCTGTTGTTTCTTGTCCCTAAACCGCCGCCGGGTCATCCCTTTATATACACAGGTTGACGCCCGGCGGTTCACAGAATCCCGGCCGGCTCCTAAACGTGTCCGGCTCGGTCTCTACTCTTTCCTATCTTACAATACAAGTCATACACCTATGGGCCCTAACCCGCCTTTGGGCTTTGGGCCTTCTTATTAAGTCTCCTTGGTAAATCACCATCTTCTATGTCTTCATGGGATTCAATATTGGTAAATCACTATGAGCATAACCCGGCCCCTCCTGGGCGGTTTATACTCAATAGTTACATCCCCAACATTAGGCCCCAGGTTGATTTGAACTTGTTCATGTCAATCTTCAACACTTGGGAAAATTCCTTCTCCATTACCTTCGCGAAGACTTGCAACTCGCCATGACATCATCTTCCGAGATCATGATAACCCGCCATGACATCACCTATCATTATTTTATACAAATTAACAATCATATATGCATCTCCTTTTTAATGAACCTCCAAAAATCGAGGCGTCAACCCTGTCACTTATCCATTTTTTGGTCTCCTCGATTCCCGCGCATGCCACTTATCCATTCTCCTTATAAATAGGACCGGAGGTCTCTTTCTTTTCCCCCTCGGTCTCTTCGTCTCGTCTTCTACCTTGCGATGCCCTAGCGCTCGAGCCCAGCCGCCGCCGTCAAGCTTCGCCTCTGCTTCAACGTCGGCCGCTGCATCAACCTGACTGGTCCAGATTCCGCCCGCGCGCCTCCGCCGCCAAATAGCCTTGGTAAGTTCTTCCTCTTCCTCCTCCGTAGATCTCATTAGGTTTTATGAGGGTTCATGGAAGTTCGTCGCCGTTCTTCACTCGTTCTTCGCTGTAGCATGAATAGTTGATTCAAACTTGATATTTTCCTTGTGCGGCAACAGCCATGGTTCCTTTCCCTCATCAGAGCATCTCTCTTTGGATAGAAAATCCCATCTGGACTTTATAAACTATCCAAGCACTGATATTTAGGTCTGAATATATTTTCATTTTCTGACGCGTGGTAGATCCAAAATTGTGATATCAATCCGTGAAACCTGTTTTTCGTCACTTAGCCTTTTTTCCAACTTCAGATCTATATTTTCAATATCTGTGTAGGTGGTTTAACTCGTAAAATAATAACCCGCCAGGTACCATTAGTCCCCTCTTAAACCGCCAAGCGCTCATCTTTGTAGCTTGATAATGTTAATCTCTGGTTTAACACTTATGCATGCTTCAACACTTTCTGTCTCTTAACCTTCAACACTTTCTGCCTGTTAACCATGAACCTTAAACCGGCACAAACCTTCTTTCAGGTTATTGAATAAATGGCCAAGTCCTTTTATTCCTGTAACTGGGTTCAATCCCGGGTTACAGAAGGAAGAGCTGAAGGGTGCGTTGCAGCCGGCGCTTTAGCGAAAAAGGAAGACATCCACTGGAGAGCCCCTGGTCCTGAGAATCCTCCTGAACCCAAGGATGGGGAAGTGGTCGTTTTTGTTGATCATCTGAGTCGAGGGTTCAGCCCTCCCGGTTCAAAAATTTTCCGTGACATGCATCATTTCTTCCAACTTCACCCTCAAGATATTGGACCTAACTCCGTGTCCAATATTTGCAATTTTCAAGTGTTTTGTGAAGCTTATCTGCAAGAAGAGCCCACAGTCGAACTGTTCAGAGATTTCTTCTATTTAAACCTCCATACCGAATTTACGGACGGGCCCAATACTGAACCTGGCGGGGTTTCAATTCAGAAAAGAAAAGATGTCAGCTTCCCTCACGCTAAGCATCATAGCCACCCCAAAGATTGGAATCAAACTTGGTTTTATTGCCAAGATACCTCTCCAGCTGGCGAGAATCCTCTGCCGGGTTACCGTGCTCACCGGCTTACCAGTACACATCCATCGCCCCAAAGACTCAGTGCAAAGGAACGGGCCAAGTATGCATCACGGCTTTCAAAGCTCAGAGCCTTTGTGGCAAACAGTTTAACATGCATTGATTTTGTCCGTTGCTGGGTATCTTGGAGCATTTTGCCTTTAAGCCGCCGCCCCGGTTTAATGTGCGAATACACAGGGGACGCGAAAGACCCTCAACGCCACACTGATATTCAGCTGACTGATGCTGAAATTACTGAATCCGTCAAGAAGATGTTGGATGAACCGGTGACCAATTGTAGTAAAATGGGGCTTAGTCCTTTCTGCGCTTCAAATAAACCGCCAGCTGTAAGAATTGCCCAACTCCTATTTTAATCCATATTCTTAATACTCCCTTATGATCTTTTCAATCTTTAACAGGGTGATGATCCATTCTAGAAGAAGAAGCCGCAGGATAAACCGGCCAAACCGGCTTGTGCCAAAACCAAGGTCAACAAGAAGCCCGCCAAGAAGAAAACCACCGACTCCACCGAGTTAAATATTGACGATGACGATGATAATCATGAGTCAGAGGTAGAACTTGATTCACTTGGCTCCTTTTTCATACATCTCATTGACAATGACTATTATCAGGATGACGCAGAGGCTAGCCATGCTGGTGACGCAGAGGTAATTATTCTTTCCTTCGGCTCAGAACCTCTGCCAACTCCGAAAACCCGTCAAGCAAACCGGAAAGTAAGATTTTCTCACACTCTAGCTCACTTGGATCCAAACTTTCTTTTGAAGAAACAACAACACGAAGCTCGCCGCACAACCCGGCATAGCGGCCATGTGGTAACTTCTTCCGGTTTACCAAACACGCCGGTTCGCAAACGCCGCCCAGAGGTCTCTTATACTTATGACACTCGTTATCCCAAGGCGGGTTATTTCCGACAACCTCTTAATCCGTCTGATTCAAATTATAAGGGAACTTCCCATTCTTCCTTTGGCGAATCAACAGAAACTCAAATTCCAACCCTCAAAATGGTTCCTGGGTGAGCATATTTAATCGACCCTTCATATCTTATACTTGATCTTTATACTGACCTGATATATACTTATTATTTTCAGGGCCCAAGCCAGAGCCAGTAAAAGGGCCAAACAGAATAATCCGGCTAATGACAGCACTCCAACTGATCCGGAACAAACCTCGGAATAGTCTAATCGAAATACTGAAGCTATTCTTGATGATCCGCCACCGCAAGATCATGAAACCTTAGCTGAACATATGGAAGTTGATCCGACGATTCATGCTGATAAACCGCCTAGCCCAATTAAAGCTGCTGATGACAAAACTGACAACGTTGTGGTTACTGGGTTTGGTTACACAACTCCAGGCAACCCCACCGCTCTGTCAAAACACAGTGCCAAAGAAGAAATCTCTGCTGTTGATAAAGGCAAATGGAAGGTAGATTTGGAAAGCTACGCCCACCTCAGCGCCCAAGATATTCATTCTGGGTTTTTAAACCGTTTATACACAAGCCGTGACTATGAAGCCGGTTTAGTGAACATGATGAAGGAGCGATATGAGGTAAATGCTGTTAACTCTGCATAAATAATCTTCCCTTAGCCGCCAAGTTTATTGGACATAAAAGAATAGAATGTTCTGTAAACTTCCAAGAACCATATAGATCAACTTCAGTAGCCCCCAAAGGCCGGTTTATACTGTCGATATGAACCGGGACTTGAATAACTTGTCAATTTTGCATGTGTAGCCCCCAAGGGCCGACTTAACAAATATGTTAAGTTGGGACTAATTATGTTGTAAGGCTCAAAACTCTTGTTTATGACCTTTGTAAACTGGTTGATTACCGAGCTGATAGTGGAAGAAAAATCCATAGTTTTAACTGGAGCAAATATGCATTAGCCCCCAAGTGCTAAGAATAATACTTGTATTGAGCTTGGGACTTGTAATTTTTTTTGAGAAGAAGCAATAGACATTAGCCCCCAAGTACCAAGTATATTACTTGTTATGTGCTTGGGAATTTGAATATGCACTGTCATCTCATAAATTGCCTGTCTCTTGCAGGCTAAGCTTATCAAGAAGGAATCCCAAATCGCCGACCTTCAAGAAAATATCAAATCTCAACAAGCAGAGACTTCCAAAGCCAAGGAAGAACTGACCAGCGCCTTAGTAGCAATGGAAAAACTGAAGGAGAGCTTCAAGAACGAGCGGGCAGGTTGGGATATAGAAAAGTCAACTCTGCTGAAGAGGGCTGAGGATGCTGAAACGGCCCTCAGTCCGGTAGCTGAGGAGTTGACTGGCTTGAGAGAGCAAATAAATGCCACGACTGCTGCCATTTTTGGTAAATAGCTTCTTCATAAGCTTTAAACATGTATTATCTAATAAACTGCCGGTTTACAGATGTTTTTGATGATGCAGGAACTCGCGTTGCTCATGTTGGCTCAGATATGCGGCAAAGACTGAAAGCCGCCCATACACTTATAGAGCAGTTATATACCGGCATACAACGGGTTATCCGCACAACTTCCCATAACAAACCGCCCCCATCCTTGATCAAGGAGACATTGGAAAGGCTGGCGATGATGCCTGCCCGGTTTGAAGAACTGAAGAAATCAGCCGCCAGAGCGGGTGGTCTTACTGCACTAACTCGGGCTAAAGCATGGATATCTGATCTTGATCCGACCGATTTGGCAAACGGCTACCCAAGCATAAAGGAGGACGGATCAGACTTTAATAATGATGACCTCAGAACCTTGATGAGGGAAATGCACCCATTGGCTAGCAAATTGGCTGAAGAGACCGATCTTTCACATTATCAGTCGATTTATGATGCTAACAACAAGAGAGTGAACGCGCCAATGTACGATGCTCCAAATCTTATTCCTCCAATCCGTAAGCATACCTATGCCCCTGATGTTGACCCCTCCACACTTATAAGTGATGAAGCTGTATTCAAAGCCTTAACTGGGATCGATTGGACAACCATTGACTTCCAGCCATTGGGTAGAGAAGAGGAAGATGAACCGGCGCTGGATGATCCGCAACCTTCAAGTCAGCCAGGCCAAGACTCATAAACCGGCGGCCGGTTTAGCATCTGCTTTTTGCAAGACTTGCTAAAAACAATTATTCTTTTGGGCACCAAACGCCTTGTAATAGGCTAGCTTAAACTCTTAATCTGCTATGCCATCATGCATATGTGCTTTGCATGACACTGCTCATCCGCCATGTTAAGATATGCCACGTATGCTTATGATATTAGTAATTTTGAAACTATTCCTGCATATAACAGATTAAAAGTGTCCTGGCGGTTTACCGCTAGACGGGTTATAATGCCCAATATAAAACCATGGGAAACTAGCATAGTTTATAACCAAGGCTGGACTTAAGAATAAGCAAATTTAAATATATCATACCTGTGATATGTGATCACACTGTTGGTTTACCAAACCAGTGTAGTAAGGGTGATAACCCAAATTTTGAGCACTGGAAATTATCATAGATTGCTGGCTTATGAACAAAACCAGGCCGGGTTAATAAACACCGATGAATTATAAGCATAAAGCATTATAAGCCTCATCAAATAAACCTCAAAAGATCTGTTGAATAAAAACAAACGAAAAAACGAGGCTTTTCATGGGCTGCCAGGCCGAAAATCGAGTGCTTTCACGACCGCACAACCACTGAGTTAAACGTATATACAAACCTTATAAGATGGACCTCACATAACCAATCATCGTTTTAACTTTGACAAGTTCAGGGTCTGCATAAGATTGACTTGTTAAACGTACGGCGGGTCTTTCCAGGAATATCTTGGCGGAGTGGCTTACTTAAAAAGGAGGATAACCCGGGGTTTTAGGTGAATACACCTGGCTTCCAAGCCTGGCTTTTAATCCTATTACAAGGGTTATAAAAACTCGTTGTTCTTTAGCCCCCAAGCAATATTTTTGAGCTGTGCTCAAGGGGCACCTATGTTTGAGCTGTGCTTTTGCAACAGACTCTCTTTGGCCCCTTCAACCTGGGTAGCAAGCCCCTAAGTTTTTTTTCAATTGGCTTATAAGCTGGTTCAAAGGGTAGTCATAACTTCGCCCATAAGTCGGAAGCCCCAAAGTAACCAAAGATTCATTAAGAAAAAATGACAGAGGCCCTGCTTTAGCAGGGATGCCAGTTTATTATATTGATCATAATTTATACATTGTAAAAAATATGTACATCAGAAGAGCCAGTGGCTCAGGTGTAGTAAGGCCGAAGATGAGCAATATTCCACGGCCGGTGGGTCTCCTCCTCCGACTTACGTGAGTCTTTGTGCTCTCGAACATCGATAAGGTAGTAGGACCCATTGTTGAGATTCTTGCTGACCACAAAAGGTCCTTCCCAAGGTGGGGATAAGCCGGCCACAAAAGATTCTTGCTGATCTTGGATAAGCCGAAACACTAGATCACCTTCTTGCAAAGTTCTGGTTTTAACCCGGCGGCTGTGGTAACGGCGCAGATCTTGCTGGTAAATCGCCGAACGAGCCGCTGCGATGTCACGCTCCTCATCCAACAGGTCAAGTGCTTCCTGACGTGCCTTTTCATTGTCAGCTTCAACATAAGCCGCCACACGAGGTGAGTCATGACGGATGTCCTAGGGAGAACTGCCTCTGCTCCGTAAACCATGAAGAAAGGCGTGTAACCCGTAGATCTGTTGGGGGTGGTATTAATGCTCCATAACACGGAAGGTAACTCCTCCACCCAACAACCCGGAGTCCTCTACAGGGGAACCATAAGCCGGGGCTTGATGCCTCGCAAAATCTCTTGATTGGCTCTCTCAGCTTGACCAATAGATTGGGGGTGAGCCACTGATGACACGTCAAGCCGGATGTGCTCACGTTGACAAAATTCTTTCATAGCACCCTTGGACAGATTAGTGCCATTATCAGTTATGATACTGTGGGGAAAGCCAAAACAGAAAATCACCTTTTACATGAACTGAACCGCCGTCACCGCGTCACATTTACTGTCCGGCTCTGCCTCAACCCACTTTGTAAATTTGTCAATCGGCACCAGGAGGTGTGTCTTTTTGTCCTTGGACCTCTTGAAAGGCCCAACCATGTCAAGCCCCCAGACTGCAAACGGCCAAGTAATTGGAATCATCCTCAATTCTTGAGCCGGCACATGGGCTTGCCGTGAAAACTTCTGACAACCATCACATTTACTGACTAGATCCTCCGCATCCGCATGAGCCGTCAGCCAATAAAATCCATGACGGAAACCTTAGCAACCAGAGACTTAGATCCGGCATGATGACCACAATCTCCTTCATGGATCTCACGAAGAATCTCACGGCCCTCCTCTGGAGAGACACAATGTTGAAAAGCCCCTGTAACACTGCAATGGTGCAGCTCGCCATTGACAATTGTCATCGACTTAGACCGCCGGGTTATCTGCCTCGCTAAGGTTTCATCCTCAGGTAACTCGCCCCGGGTCATATAAGCCAAATAAGGGACTGTCCAATCAGGAATTATATGAAGAGCCGCCACCAACTGAGCTTCCGGGTCAGGAATAGCCAAATCCTCCTCTGTAGGTAACTTAACCGATGGGTTATGCAAAACATCAAGAAAGACATTAGGCGGCATCGGTTTACGTTGAGAACCTAGCCGGCTTGAGGCATCACCCGCTTCATTTTTTCTTCGATCAATATGCTCAACTTGATAACCCTTGAAGTGACCAGCAATAATGTCCACCTCTCGTCGATAAGCCGCCATGAGAGGATCCTTAGAATCCCAAGTACCAGAGACGTGTTGAGCCACCAAATCTAAGTCACCAAAACACCTTACCCGGCTTAAGTTCATCTCCTTAGCCATCCGAAGACTATGGAGCAAGGCCTCATATTCAGCTGCATTGTTAGTGCAAGGGAACATCAAACAAAGAACATAACAGAATTTATCACCTCGAGGGGAATCGAGCACAACTCCAGCCCCCGAGCCCTCCAATTGCCTGGACCCATCAAAGTGAATAGTCCAATACGTGTTATCTGGCTTTTCCTTTGGTGCCTGTAACTCTGTCCAATCATTGATGAAATCCACAAGCGCTTGGGACTTGACAGCCGTACGAGGCACATACTTTAAACCGTGAGGTCCAAGCTCAATGGCCCACTTAGCAACCCGGCTAGTTGCTTCCCTGTTTTGGATGATATCTCCCAAAGGAGCAGAGCTAACCACAGTGATGGGATGACCCTGAAAATATTGCTTAAGCTTCCGGCTTGCCATGAAAACCCCATATACAAGTTTCTGCCAGTGCGGATATCTCTGCTTGGACTCAATAAGCACCTCACTGATGTAGTAAACCGGCCACTGAACCGGGTACTCTTTGCCCGCCTCCTTCCGTTCCACCACAATGGCTACGCTGACAGCCCGGGCATTAGCAGCCACATATAACAACAATGACTCTTTATCAATAGGAGCAGCAAGAACGGGCGGCTCAACCAACTGTTTCTTCAAGTCCTCAAACGCTGCATTAGCGGCATCACTCCAAGCAAAATTATTTGTCTTTTTCATCATCTGATATAGAGGAATAGCCTTCTCTCCCAACTGGCTTATGAACCGGCTTAGCGCCGCAATACGACCCGCCAGACGTTGAACATCATTGACACACGCCGGTTTAGCCAGAGAAGTAATGGCTTTGATCTTCTCCAGATTAGCTTCAATGCCCCTGTTAGACACCAGAAAGCCCAAGAGCTTGCCTGCTGGTACGCCAAAGACACATTTGGCCGGGTTAAGCATCATTTTGTAGAACCGGAGATTGTCAAACGTCTCCTTCAAATCATCAATCAGGGTCTCATTCTCTCTTGACTTCACCACAATGTCATCTACATAAGCATGAACATTGCGCCCAATCTGATTGTGAAGGAAATTTTGCACACATCGCTGATAAGTCTCCTGGGCACTCTTGAGCCCAAAAGGCATAGACACATAGCAGAAGGCTCCAAAGGGAGTTATGAAAGCTGTCTTCTCCTGGTCCTTAACTACCATCTTGATCTGATGATAACCAGAATAAGCATCCAGAAAACTCAAATGCTCACAACCCGCCGTAGCATCAATAATCTGATCAATACGAGGGAGAGCAAAAGGATCAGCTGGACAAGCCTTGTTTAAATCCGTGTAGTCCACACACATACGCCAAGTGCTGTTCTTCTTAAGTACTAGCACCGGGTTAGCTAACCACTCAGCGTGAAAAACCTCAACAATAAACCCAGCCGCCAAGAGCCGGGCTACCTCCTCACCAATGGCCTTACGCCTTTCTTCATTGAAACGACGAAGAAATTGCCTGACCGATTTAAACTTGGGATCGATATTGAGAGTGTGCTCAGCGAGTTCCCTCGATACACCTGGCATGTCAGAAGGTTTCCATGCAAAGATGTCCTGGTTCTCACGGATGAACTCGGTGAACGCGCTTTCCTATTTCGGATCCAGATTAGCACTGATACTAAACTGCTTGGACGAATCGCCAGGAACAAAATCAACCATCTTGGTATCATCTGCCGATTTAAACTTTAAGACCGGATCATGCTCTGTAGTTGGCTTTTTCAAAGATGTCATATCCGCTGGATCAACATTGTCCTTATAAAATTTTAACTCCTCCGTTGCACAAACCGACTCAGCATAAGCCGCATCACCTTCTTCACACTCCAAAGCTATCTTCTGGCTCCCATGCACTATGATGGTCCCCTTGTAACCCAGCATCTTGAGCTGCAGATAAACATAACAAGGCCTCACCATGAACTTAGCATAAGTCGGCCGTCCAAATAGAGCATGATAAGGGCTCTTGATTTTCACCACTTCAAAGGTCAGTGTCTCTGACCTGGAGTCATGATCATCTCCAAAAGCAACTTCCAGAGCTATCTTACCAACTGGGTACGCCGATTTACCAGGCACCATGCTGTGGAAAACAGTGTTCGACGGTTTAAGATTTCTATCTGTCAACCCCATGCGACGGAAAGTTCATAATAAAGGATATTGATGCTGCTCCCTCCGTCCATGAGTACCTTGGTGAACTTATAGCCTCCAACTTGAGGTGCGACCACCAACGCCAGGTGACCCAGATTATCAACCCGGGGCAGGTGATCTTCCCGACTCCACACAATGGGCTGCTCAGAACAGCGCAAGTAACGGGGAACCGCCGGCTCAACAGCATTGACTGCCCTCTTATGAAGCTTCTGATCATGCTCACATAAGCTAGTGGTGAAGACATGATACTGTCCACTATTCAGCTGCTTCGGGTTGCTCTGATAACCAGACTGTTGCTGCTGTTGACTCCCCTGATTACTCTGCTGATTGTAACCACCCTGCTTGTCGTGACTGCCTTGATGTCCTTGGAATCCAGAGTTAGAGCCACCGTAACCCGGTCCATGAGAGCCGGATCCTGAGCCACCACCCGGCCCATGACTGTCTTGAAAAAGATTGGAATTTTTGTACTCCTTCATGATGAAGCAATCCTTCCAGAGGTGCCCAGACGGTCTTTCACGCGTCCCATGTCTTGGGCAGGGCTGATTTAGCAACTGCTCAAGATTGAGGCCTGACCCTCCAGTCCGTGGGGGCGGTTTAACCTTACAACGCTGACCATTATTCTGCGTATTGGTGTTAGCCACAAAGTCCAAACTATTGTGAGCTTTGCGCTTACCGTTGTTTCCATGGCTCGCCGGGTTATGCTGCTGTCCTCTGGTGCTGCTGCTGTTCTTTCCCTATCCCGGCTTTTCATCGTCAGACTCAGGCTCCTTGGTACCATCAGAGTCAGCATACTTAACCAGAGCCGCCATAAGTGTCCCCATGTCATTGCAGTGGCGTTTAAGCCGTCCTAACTTCTGCTTCAGAGGCGTGAACCTGCAATTGCTTTCCAATGTTAAGACTACTGAATCAGCATTGATGCGATCCGACGAGTGCAGGATTGTTGAGACCTGGCGCACCCAATGGGTTGTCGATTCACCTTCTTCTTGGACACAGGCGGATAAATCCACAATTGACATGGGCTGTTTGCACGTGTCGTTAGAATTCTGGATAAACCGGGCTTTTAACTCGGCCCATGACCCAATGGAGTTAGCTGGCAAACTTTTCAACCAAGTACGAGCTGTCCCTTCCAACATCATGGTGAAGTACTTAGCACACGCAGCTCTCAACCCATGTTTCAGGGGGTAAGTCGGCAGTGTAGTTGGGCACCTTACGGGGACCTTTGAAGTCCTGGGGCAATCGTACGTTACGTAGAGCTGGAGCCAAACACGGCACACCCAAAGTCCTGAAAGTCACACCTGTCTCCACCGAGGTTGTCAGACGAACCGGGGAATGCTGATGAGGCGCATACTGAGCCGCCAGCTCAGCCTCCTGACGCGCTCTTCCTTGATCCACGACGTTCTAGGCATTGACCTCCCCACCTGCCGGGTTATGTCCACGGGGCGGGTTACGGTTCCGTCCACTGCTTGACACAGCCGGTTCCTCAATACGCCTGCTATAACTCTGGC
Source organism: Triticum aestivum (assembly GCF_018294505.1). NCBI lineage: Eukaryota > Viridiplantae > Streptophyta > Magnoliopsida > Poales > Poaceae > Triticum > Triticum aestivum. Next base: position 131,425,769 of record NC_057814.1, on the reverse strand, counting down.
TTGGGCGAGGGGTTGAATGAATCCTCTCACGACTGTAAAAATAAGCCTGCTGCTGAACCAATGCCGTCTGAAGAAGCTCTCTAGCCCTTCCCGTCTCAACTCCTGTTGGAGACTCGCCTTCAACTGGGAGAGTCGCCAATCGTGAAGTGGCAGCGATCATGTTATCCAAGGGGTTAGAATAATGACCCGGTGGCGTCGGCACGTGCTGCAATGGGATATTGTTTTGACGAGGCGGATCCATCATGCGCGGCTGAACCGGCGCCCCCATTCCAGGCGTTTCAACCCGGTTTACCACTGGCTGGTTACTGGTCGCTACTCCGGGTGTGTTAAAGAGATTTCTCGCCTAGTAAACCAGAGGCAGGCGGGTCTGATGCCTTTTCCTCATGACATCATTCGAAGCGTTCTGATCTAGCATGAGCCGGAAAGACTCTGATTGAATCCGCTGCGCCTGAACATACAAAGCGGCCCGCTCTGCGGCCATCCTAGTGTTTTCCGTGTTCAGCTCTTCCTTGGCCTGTGCTATCTTGTCCCGCAACTTTGCAATTGCCGCGTTATGCTGATCCTGATCTGCCAGATTAACCACCGTTGTTAACAATGCTGTCAGCTTATCCAACAAGTCGGTTAAGACCTGAGCCGGCGGGCGCACATGGCCTCCTACCTCGGCAGCCGTTGCCGCTGCTGATCCGGAAATCATCTCTGCTGCAGTTGACGAGTGCTGCACTGGCTGTGTTCCGGCCATGAAGATCGTGACCCGGTTTAGCAGCTCACAGGGGTTCGGAATACTGTCGCCATCGGAACAGCCCCCGAGCCGGCCACCTTGCAGTTGATACAATGACTTGGTTTCATCGGTGGATGACACGCCATCCGAGTAGACGACTGTCTCACCGTCAGACACCGATCTATCCTCAAGCTCAGCACCATGGATGAATCCCATGAAGGCACGACTCATGGCGGCTGAACGCGGGCGGGTCTTGCACACTGAGCCGTCTCGATGATGTCGGTGCAGATGTCTGGCTCAGGGCCCGGTTCGCCGATCTTGCCAATGAAGACGTGAATTCCACCGAAGGGGACCCGATACCCGTACTCAATCGAGTCGGCCTCGGGGCCCCAGCCTGCATCGTCGATGTAGAGCTTGCCACGACAACTCTTGGTCATTCGGCCCACAGCGTATCCCTTGATCCCTTCGAAGTTGCCCTTTAAGAACTCGAAACCATCGTGCGTTGGCCCCACGGTGGGCGCCAACTGTCGTGGTTTTGTCACGGTAGATGTCCTAGTGTGAGGACTTAGTCGTGGAGCCATCGCAATGAGGTTAGCTTAAAGGGGTTAATCAGGACAAAGGACACGAGGAGTTTATACTGGTTCGGCCCCTTGCGGTGAAGGTAAAGTCCTAATCCAGTTTGAGGTGGTATTGCTAGGGTTTCGATGACCAGGGAGCGAATACGCTTAACCTGGATCTCGATCTGTTGTTTCTTGTCCCTAAACCGCCCCGGGTCGTCCCTTTCTATACACAGGTTAACGCCCGGCGGTTCACAGAATCCCGGCCGTCTCATAAACGTGTCCGGCTCAGTCTCTACTCTTTCCTATCTTACAATACAAGTCATACACCTATGGCGGTTTACACCTATGGGCCCTAACCCGCCTTTGGGATTTGGGTCTTCTTATTAAGTCTCTTGGTAAATCGCCATCATCTATGTCTTCATGGGCTTCAATATTGGTAAATCACTATGAGCATAACCCGGCCCCTCCTGGGCGGTTTATACTCAATAGTTACATCCCCAACAGGTATCCTATGAAGACACATTTCTCCGATTTGGGTTTGAGCTCATTAGGTTGAAGCTCTTTCACATAAGCATCGCAGCCCCAAACTTTAAGAAACGACAGCTTAGGTTTATTGCCAAACCATAGTTCATACGGTGTCGTCTCAATGGATTTCGACGGTGCCCTATTTAACGTGAATGTAGCTGTCTCTAACGCATAACCCCAAAACGATAGTGGTAAATCGGTAAGAGACATCATAGATTGCACTATATCCAATAAAGTACGGTTATGACGTTCGGACACACCATTATGCCGTGGTGTTCCAGGTGGCATGAGTTTGTGAAACTATTCCACATTGTTTTAATTGAAGGCCAAACTCGCAACTCAAATATTTGCCTCTGGGATCGGATCGTAGAAACTTTATTTTCTCGTTACGATGATTCGCTACTTCACTCTGAAAATTTCTTTGAACTTTTCAAATGTTTCAGACTTATGTTTCATCAAGTAGATATACCCATATCTGCTCAAATCATATGTGAAGGTCAGAAAATAACGATACCCGCCGCGAGCCTCAACATTCATTGGACCGCATACACCAGTATGTATTATTTCCAATAAGTCAGTTGTTCGCTCCATTGTTCCGGAGAACGGAGTCTTAGTCATCTTGCCCATGAGGCATGGTTTGCAAGCATCAAGTGATTCATAATCAAGTGATTCCAAAAGCCCATCAGCATGGAGTTTCTTCATGTGCTTTACACCAATATGACCCAAACGACAGTGCCACAAATAAGTTGCACTATCATTATTAAACTTATATCTTTTGGCTTCAATATTATGAAGATGTGTATCACTATGATCGAGAACAAACCATTTTCATTGGTGTATGACCATAGAAGGTTTTATTCATGTAACAGAACAACAATTGTTCTCTGACTTAAATGAATAACCGTATTGCAATAAACATGATCAAATCATATTCATGCTTAACGCAAACACCAAATAACATTTATTTAGGTTCAACACTAATCCCAAAAGTATAGGGAGTGTGCGATGATGATCATATCAATCTTGGAACCACTTCCAACACACATTGTCACTTCACCCTTAACTAGTCTCTGTTCATTCTGCAACTCCCGTTTTGAGTTACTACTTTTAGCACCTGAACCATTATCAAATGCCGAGGGGTTGCTATAAACACTAGTAAAGTACACATAAATAACATGTATATCAAATATACCTTTGTTCACTTTGCCATCCTTCTTATCCGCCAAGTATCTAGGGCAGTTCCACTTCCAGTGACCATTTCCATTGCAATAGAAGCACTCAGTCTCAGGCTTAGGTCCAGACTTGGGCTTCTTCACTTGAGCAGCAACTTGCTTGCCGTTCTTCTTGAAGTTCCCCATCTATCCCTTTGCCCTTTTCTTGAAACTAGTGGTCTTGTTAACCATCAACACTTGATGCTCTTTCTCGATTTCTACCTTCGTCGATCGCAGCATCGTGAAGAGCTCGGGAATTACTTTCCTCATACCTTGCATATTATAGTTCATCACGAAGTTCTTGTAACTTGGTTATAGTGACTAGAGAATTCTGTCAATCGCTATCTCATCTGGAATATTAACTCCTACTCGATTCAAGTGATTGTAGTACCTAGACAATCTGAGCACATGCTCACTGGTTGAACTATTCTCCTCCATCTTGTAGGCAAAGTACTGTCAGAGGTCTCATACCTCTCGACACGGGCATGAGTATGAAATACCAATTTCAACTCTTGGAACATCTTATATGCTCCGTGGTGTTCAAAACATTTTTGAAGTCTCGGTTCTAAGCCGTAAAGCATGGTGCACTAAACTATCAACTAGTCATCATATCGATCTTGCCAAACGTTCATAACGCCTGCATCTGTTCCTGCAATAGTTCTGTCAGCTAGCGGTGCATCAAGGACATAATTCTTCTGTGCAGCAATGAGGATAATCCTCAGATCACGGACCAAATCCCCATCATTGCTACTATCATTTTTCAACTTATTTTTCTCTAGGAACATATCAAAAATAAACGGGGAGCTACATCGCGAGCTATTGATCTACAACATAGTTATGCAAATACTATTAGGACTAAGTTCATGATAAACTAAAATTCAATTAATCATATTACTTAAGAACTCCCACTTAGATAGACATCCCTCTAGTCATCTAAATGATCAGGTGATCCAAATCAACTAAACCATGTCCGATCATCACGTGAGATGGCGTAGTTTTCAATGGTGAACATCGTCACTTCACCCTTAACTAGTCTCTGTTCATTCTGCAACTCCCGTTTCGAGTTACTACTCTTAGCAACTGAACCAGTATCAAATGCCGAGGGGTTGCTATAAACACTAGTAAAGTACACATAAATAACATGTATATCAAATATACCTTTGTTCACTTTGCCATCCTTCTTATCCGCCAAGTATCTAGGGCAGTTCCACTTCCAGTGACCAGTTCCATTGCAATAGAAGCACTCAGTCTCAGGCTTAGGTCCAGACTTGGGCTTCTTCACTTGAGCAGCAACTTGCTTGCCGTTCTTCTTGAAGTTCCCCTTCTATCCCTTTGCCCTTTTCTTGAAACTAGTGGTCTTGTTAACCATCAACACTTGATGCTCTTTCTTGATTTCTACCTTCGTCGATTGTAGCATCGCGAGGAGCTCGAGAATTACTTTCGTCATCCCTTGCATATTATAGTTTATCACGAAGTTCTAGTAACTTGGTGATAGTGACTAGAGAATTCTGTCAATCACTATCTTATCTAGAAGATTAACTCCCACTCGATTCAAGTGATTGTAGTACCCAGACAATCTGAGCACATGCTCATTGGTTGAGCTATTCTCCTCTATCTTGTAGGCAAAGTACTGTTAGAGGTCTCATACCTCTCGACACGGGCATGAGTATGAAATACCAATTTCAACTCTTGGAACATCTTATATGCTTCGTGGCGTTCAAAACATTTTTGAATTCCCGGTTCTAAGCCGTAAAGCATGGTGCACTAAACTATCAAGTAGTCATCATATCAATCTTGCCAAACGTTCATAACGTCTGCATCTGTTCCTGCAATAGTTCTGTCACCTAGTGGTGCATCAGGGACATAATTCTTCTATACAACAATGAGGATAATCCTCAGATCACGGACCAAGTCCGCATCATTGCTACTATCATTTTCAACTTATTTTTCTCTAGGAACATATTAAAAATAAACGGGGAGCTACATCGCGAGCTATTGATCTACAACATAGTTATGCAGATACTATCAGGACTAAGTTCATGATAAATTAAAGTTCAATTAATCATATTACTCAAGAACTCCCACTTAGATAGACATCCCTCTAGTCATCTAAATGGTCACGTGATCCAAATCAACTAAACCATGTCCGATCATCACGTGAGATGGAGTAGTTTTCAATGGTGAACATCACTATGTTGATCATATCTACTATATGATTCACGCTCGACCTTTCGGTCTCCAGTGTTCCGAGGCCATATCTTCATATGCTAGGCTCGTCAAGTTTAACCCGAGTATTCTGCGTGTGCAAAACTGGCTTGCACCCGTTGTATGTGAACGTAGAGCTTATCACACCCGATCATCACGTGGTGTCTCAGCACGAAGAACTGTCACAACGGTTCATACTCAGGGAGAACACTTATACCTTGTGTCGGAGTAAATGGCCACGGGTAGCCTAACCGACTCCCCCTGGCTCTTTGAAAAATTATCACGCCATTGAAGCCTTCAAGCATACAAAGCATAGGGCGACTATCCCCAGGGCCGACTCCCAGAAGGCGACCCAGCCTCAGAAACCTCCCCCCAAGAAAGATACGAGATAGCCGACTCCCAGAAGCCGGCCACGAAGAAAGCCGACTCCCAGAAGCCGGCCATGAAGAAAGCCGGCTCCCAGAAGCCGGCCAAGACTGCACCCACTAAGACTGTACCCACATAACGGTGATAGGATGGGGCGTGGCCGCAGTACAGCCCACTACCCCCGAATCCCGGAACAGGCATGGCCACAGGGCGCCGTACGGGCCAGCCATCCCCGTCCGGCGCGGCACTGTAGTCGTGTTGGCCTCGATGTCACCCATGACAGGCGCCAGTACGGCCCGTAGGCGGCGGGCCCCTTTTGCCAGAGAGACACCCGAAGGCGGCCTGGCCTCCTCTAGTCGGCCAGGGGTGTGGCCGGCTCCCAATAGCCGGCTACCTCCCTCCCTCGAAACATGTGCCTCATTAAGGAGACAAGACGAGGTGAGGCTACAGTGAGAGCCGGCAAGGCGGCGACACTGTAGCCACGCTTACCTCAACAAAGCTCTCGTCATCAGAGGTGAGGCAACAGTAACCAGCCGCCGACAAAGCCCCCAAGCGGTGGGGCCGGCCTGTCGGCCAAGAAGCCGGCATCCGGCGGGACCCACCAGTCGGCGGGCCCCAATGACCGTCGGAGAAGCCGGCGAGCATAGACGCTGACGGCTGGGACCCGCGCCCAGCCGGACTACCATTGTACCCCTGGGGGGTAGGCCTATATAAACCCCCCGGGACACCCATGCAAAGGGTTGATCTCATAGAATTCCACAGATCACATAGAGAGAAAAGGAGAGCTAGCCTCGCCCTTCTTCTTCCTCTCGCCAAACAGCTCAAGGAGCGCTTGTAGCTACTTGTATTGATCTAGTGATCATGCGGAGACCCCGCAGAGCAGGACTAGGGGTGTTATCTCCACAGAGAGCCCCGAACCTGGGTAAGATCCGCCGGCGTGCATGTCTTCGCCTCATCTCGTTTCCAGGCACCGACGATGTTTTACTGGCTCCCACAATGATAAGCCACCCGTTGGCATATGTCGCGCCTACCACCCGACATTTGGCGCCCACCGTGTGGCCAGGTGCACCGTCGTCCGGAGACCTGTTCTGGACGGGAACCCTTTTCCTCCCCCGTGAGCGTAGCCAGCCTGCTACGCCCGATGGCGCTTGCCCCGACACGCTGCAAGGCGTTGACGACGCCTGCGCAGCGAGCTGCCTCGCCGATCTTCTGGGGAGCTGCCTCATCAGCCTCCTCGACCAGCTTCACGTCTCCAGCGAGCTTGCTGTGGACTGGGAGTCGTCGGCTCCACCGACCCGATGCTTGTCGACTCCGACACGGCATCGCTCGACGCCTACCCCTCCGACGTGGTAGTCTTCAACGACCCTCTCCCTCGAGCTGACAGCGGCAGCAGCGCTGTCACTGAGGTGCTGGTCATCAGCCACGTCGCCGACTCGGGCGAGGACGCCCACGACGCCCTACAAGCGGCGATGCATGACTTGTTCGTCCCCATCCCGGCCGACGCCAATGTCGAGACCCTGGAGGCACGCCGCCTCGCCCTCATCGCGGAGGGCCAGAAGATAGCCTCCATGAGACGCCTCACCGAGGCTCACCAGCGCGAAGTCGACCGTGCCGCCTTTGGCACGCCGCCTCAAGGCGGGCCGAGCCGAGCTGACCTCGTCAAGAAGCGCGGCGCGGCCATCGCCAGCATGTTGGGGGCAGACCGCCCCGTCTATGCCACACCGCTCGAGAATCTGCGAGCCGCTCAGGCAGCCGCAGAAGAACTGAATGGGCTGGGGGCTGATGAGCTCCCCTACATGACAAGGCGCGTCCAGCAGCTGATCGACGCGGCCGCAGAACGGCATGAAGCCGGCGCCCGCGCTGAGAGTCCTCCCCCACACCGAGAGCACGCCGCGACATCCCGGTCACCGACTGGGAGCAGTGCCCGCGCAAGGAAAGACAAGGAGCCGGCTGCTAGCCGCAGCCGGACTCGAATCACCATCGAGCGCGACGTGGAAGGCCGCCCTCGAGCAGTGGAGCGCCAAGGCAATCCGCCTCCTCCCCCGCCTCGTGGGGAGAGATGTCCCACCCAACCGCCCGTCACGCATCCGACTCTCGGTGGCCGACTAGGCAACCGCGAAGGAGTCGGCGAGAACGACGCCCGCCACCGGATCGACCGCCTAGCTCGATCCCTGGCGCTAGAAGAAGAAGACGATGTCGGCCCGCCATGCTTTGGCCCCCGCATCCGCGACGAGCCTTTCCCCAAAGGGTTCTCGCTCCCCAGAGACACGCCCAAGTACAACGGCTCTGTGAAGCCGGAAGATTGGCTCATCGACTACTCTACCGCTGTCAGCATAGCGAACGACAACATGCGCGTAGCCGTGAAGTACGTCCCTCTCATGCTGCAAGGCACGGCGTGCACCTGGCTCAACAGCCTCAAGCCCTACAGCGTCAACAGCTGGCTGGACTTCACGGAAGAATTCGTCCGCAACTTCACCAGCACGTACTAGCGGCCTCCCAAGCCCCGCCAGCTCTCCTTATGCGTCCAAGGGCCCAGCGAGTCGACCCGCGACTACCTCACGCGGTGGGCCGAGCTCCGCAACTCCTGCGAGGGGGCACACGGGGTTCAAGCCATCGAATACTTCACCGCCGGGTGCAGAGAGGGCACCCTCCTCAAGCACCGACTCCTCTGCGATGAGCCGGCTACCCTCGACGAGCTGCTGGTCATTGCAGACAAGTACGCCACGGCCGACTCCTCGATGAAGACCAAGCTCCGAGTGGACGCCTCTGGGAAGGTTCTCGCTCCGGCTCCCAAGAGGCCGGCTGGCGACTCCAATCGGCGCCCCTACCAAAACGACCACAAGCGCAAGGCCCCTATGCCGCCTTCCACCAGTCGGCAGGTGGCCACAGTCGAAGATGAGCAGCCCGAAGAACGGCCCGCTCCCAAGAAGAAGGGCGGCAGGCCGGCTTGGCAGCCGGCCTTCTCCTACGAGCAGACTCTCGAGGCCCCCTGCAAGTTCCACAGCGGCACGAAGCCGTCCAACCACACGACCGGAAAGTGCCACTGGCTCACACGGATCTCCAAGGGCGAGGGGCTGGTGCCGCCTCCACCTCCTGGCCCGCCGCCTCCAGCCCCTCAGCAGCCGGCTCTTCGACCAGCAGTCGGAGCCATTCAAGATGAGTTCCCTGATGAGCACGCCGCCTACGTCGTCTTCACGAGCCAGGTTGAAGACAAGCGCAGCCGGCGGCGACAGCACCAAGAGGTCAACGCAGTCGCCTCTAGCAACCCCGAGTTCATGCATTGGTCCGAAAGGCCTATCAACTGGAGTCGGGCCGATCACCCAGAGGTGATGCCGTCCCCTGGCTCCTACGCATTAGTATTGGATGTCACCCTCGCAACGAAGAGGCGAGCTGCCCGATTCTCCCACGTTCTGATTGATGGCGGAAGCAGTATCAACATACTATACCGCGAGACCATGGAGAAGTTGAACCTCAAGGCGAAGCAGCTCATGCCAAGCTAGACCGTGTTCCATGGCATCGTACCCGGCCTGTCCTGTTCCCCGATCGGCAAGATCAAGATGGATGTTCTCTTCGGAGACAAGGATCACTTTCGCCGAGAAGCAATCTGGTTCGAGGTAGTAGATCTGGAAAGCCCTTACCACGCCTTGCTTGGCCGACCTGCTCTGGCCAAGTTCATGGCTGTGCCCCACTACGCCTACCTGAAGATGAAGATGCCGAGCTCGAAGGGGATCATCACTGTAGCCGGCGACTACAAGAAGTCCATCGAGTGCGCTACAGCCAGCAGCCGGCTGGCCGAGTCCCTCGTAGTGGCAGAAGAGAAGAAGATGCTGGAGCGAGTTGTGGCCATGGCTGGCAAGCAGCCGGCCTTGTCCCCCAACCCCAAGGAATATGATGCGCAGGGCTCCTTCCAGCCGGCCAAGGAGACGAAGAAGATACCTCTGGACCCGGAGAACACGGAGAGGTTTGCAGTCATTGGTGCAAACCTGGACAGTAAATAGGAAGGCGAGCTCATCGACTTCCTCCGTGAGAATCGAGACATCTTTGCATGGTCCCCAAAGGACATGCCGGGTGTTCCGAAGGATTTCGCCGAGGACAAGTTACACGTCCGAGCCGACGCAAAGCCGGTCAAGCAGCCTCTCCGCCGGCTGTCATAAGAGAAGAGAAGAATCGTAGGAGAAGAGATAGCCCGGCTCCTCGCTGCCGGCTTTATTATGGAAGTGTTTTTTCCAGAGTGGCTTGCCAACCCAGTCTTGGTGTTGAAGAAAAACAACAAATGGCGTATGTGTATAGACTACACTAGCCTCAACAACGCCTACCCCAAAGATCCGTTTTCCCTGCCACGGATTGATCAAGTGATAGACTCCACAGCCGGATGCGAGCTGTTGAGTTTCTTGGATGCCTACTCAGGATACCACCAGATTAAGTTGGACCCAACAGACCGCCTGAAGACCGCCTTCATCACACCATTCGGAGCTTTCTGTTACCTGACTATGACATTCGGCTTGAGGAATCCCGGTGCCACTTTTCAGCGTTGCATGCAGAAATGCCTCCTCAAGCAACTCGGCAGAAATGCCCACGTCTAGGTAGACGATATTGTGGTGAAGACAGAGAAGCGCGGCACCCTGCTGGAAGACCTCAAAGAAACATTTGCCAACTTGTGCCGATTCCAGATCAAGCTCAACCCCGAGAAATGCGTGTTCGGAGTACCAGCCGGCCAGCTTATAGGCTTTCTGGTCTCCGAACGCGGCATTGAGTGCAACCCTGTGAAGATCAAGGCCATTGAGATAATGGAGATTCCCACCAACTTGCGAGACGTACAGAAGTTCACTGGGTGCCTAGCCTCCCTAAACCGCTTTATCAGCTGGCTAGGAGAGAAGGCTCTCCCCCTGTACCGACTCATGAAGAAATCCACTCATTTCGAGTGGAATGACCAAGCAGACCAAGCCTTCCATGAGTTGAAGAAGATGCTGACCACTCCACCTGTCCTGGCGGCGCCGACTGAGAAGGAGCCCATGCTCCTCTACATTGCCACAACTAGCCGAGTGGTCAGTACAGTCATCGTGGTCTAGCGCCCAGAAGAAGGCCGAGCCCAGCTAGTCCAGAGGCCGGTATATTATCTAAGCGAAGTACTGTCCAGCTCAAAGCAAAACTACCCAGACTACTAGAAGATGTGCTATGGAGTGTACTTCGCTGCCAAGAAGCTGAAGCCCTACTTTCAAGAGCATCCCATCACGGTCGTATGCACCGCCCCGCTTGCTGAGATCATAGGCAGCCGGGATGCATCCGACCGGGTGGCTAAATGGGCCATTGCGCTGGCGCCTTACACAATCTTCTACCAGCCCCACACTGCCATCAAGTCCCAAGCATTGGCCGACTTCTTCGTCGACTGGGCCGAGACCCAGTACCTACCGCCGGCTCCCGACTCTACTCATTGGCGGATGCACTTCGACGGGTCCAAGATGCGCACCAGCTTGGGAGCCGGCATCGTCCTCACCTCTCCCAAAGGCGACAAGCTCAGATACACGCTGCAAATCCACTTTGCCGCCTCCAACAATGTGGCTGAATACGAGGCGCTCATACACGGGCTCCGGCTAGCCAAAGAGCTCGGCATACGCCCGATCCTGTGTTATGGCGACTCAGACTTGGTGGTCCAGCAGTCATCTGGCGACTGGGACGCCAAGGATGCAAACATGGCGAGCTATCGATTCCTCGTCCAGCAGATCAGTGGGTACTTCGAAGGGTGTGAGTTCCTTCACATGCCACGGGCCGACAAGGACCAAGCAGATGCCCTGACACGGATCAGCTCCACCCGACAGGCTATACCAACCGGTGTCTCTCTCCAGCGCCTCCTCAAACCGTCTATCAAGCCGTCTCCAGAGTCGGACTCTATCTTCGTACCGCCCGCCCCCGATGCAGCTGGATCCGACTGGAGGAACCCAGTAGGCGGCTCGAGGACTTCGACAAGCGGCCCGGGGACTGCCGTAGTCGCACCCGGCTCGGGGACTTCAGAACCCAGCCCGGGGACTGCAGCGACACAAGAAGCGGTGGCCGACTCCAACTCTGCACCACCCAACCCACCCACCCGAGTCACAGTGGCCGTACTAACAGTAGAAGAAGTCATAGCTCCATCATGGGCCCAGCCCATCCTCAACTTCCTAGTCAACAAAGAGCTGCCGACTGATGAGATCTCGGCAAGACTAGTGCAACGCCGAGCCGGGGCATATGCAATAATAAACAGAGAACTTGTCAAGCGCAGCGTCACTGGAGTCTTCTAGCGCTGCGTCGAGCCAGAGAAGGGTGTAGCAATCCTCAAGGATATCCACCAAGGCGAATGCGGCCACCACGCAGCCTCAAGATCACTTGTGGCCAAGCTTTCCGCCATGGTTTCTTCTGACCGACTGCTTTGGAAGATGCCAAAGAGATAGTCAAATGCTGCAAAGGATGCCAAGTCTTCAGTTCCAAGCAACACCTGCCGGCTTCTGCACTCAAGACCATCCCCCTCACCTGGCCCTTTGCCGTATGGGGGCTGGACATGGTGGGCCCATTCAAGACAGCCCGCGGCGGCTTGACACATCTGCTTGTCGCCGTGGACAAATTTACCAAGTGGATCGAAGCGAAGCCGATCAAGAAGCTGAACGGGCCAACTGCCGTGACATTCATTGCCGACATCACTACTCGGTATGGCATGCCACACAGCATCGTCACCGACAATGGCACAAACTTTGCCAAGGGAGCACTGGCACGTTTCTGCGCGACACAGGGCATCCGACTGGACTTAGCGTCCGTTGCCCACCCGCAGTCAAACGGCCAGGTCGAGCGAGCAAACGGCCTCATCCTCTCCGGCATCAAGCCCCGACTGGTCATACCACTGGAGTGATCGGCCGGCTGCTGGCTTGATGAGCTGCCGGCTGTCCTTTGGAGTCTGCGTACTACCCCAAACAAGTCAACCGGCTTCACTCCGTTCTTCCTTGTATATGGAGCCGAGGCTGTCATCCCAACTGACATCGAGTTCGACTCGCCTCGGGTCACCATGTACACGGAGGCGGAGGCCAAGGAAGTGCGAGAAGACGGCGTCGACCTGCTGGAAGAAGGCCGGCTGTTAGCACTCAGCCGGTCCGCCATCTACCAGCAGGGTTTGCGCCGTTACCACAACCGAAATGTCTAGCCAAGATCCTTCCAAGAGGGCGACCTTGTCCTCCGGCTGATTCAGCGAACAGCCGGCCAGCACAAGCTCTCGGCCCCTTGGGAAGGCCCTTTCGTCGTCAGCAAAGCACTAGGCAACGACTCCTACTACCTGATCGACGCACAGAAGCCAAGAGCACAAAGGAGGGATGATTCCGGCAAGGAGTCAGAACGACCATGGAACACAAACCTCCTGAGAAGATTTTACAGTTGAAAGCAGTATGTATCATGCTACCGTTTTTGTATTAAATAAGAGACAAACGCCCCCCCCCCGAGGCGCACTCGGGGACTGCCCTCCTTTATCTATGAATGACGAGTGTCATACTCATGAATGTATTATTACATTTGATTTTCTATCTGGCACCGGGTTCGACTAGTCGGCCCAGGGACTGGCCGCCTTAAGTTATATTAGAAGTTCTACCTAAAGTCAGACAAGTAGTGTGCCGGCACCCGAGCCCTCTCTTGTTGAAAGTCGCAGCTCGAAGAACCGACTGTCCGACTGGCAAGAGCCAAAGGCAGAAAGGATGCCCACACGAAAAACGGCTAAGGACTAACGAACTTATATAACGCAAAGACGGCCTCCAACCACGCCTACCGGCTGTCAAAATAGCCGGCTGGCCGGCCTCCCAATCACTTTGCTATAATCCAACAAAGCTAGAGTACTTGCCCTCCCAACAGGCCAAGCACTTCTCCAGCCACAGATTGCAGAGCAGCTGTCCGGCTAGGAAGGCGGCAACCAAGGGAGGGCGGCAAAGGAAACAGCCGAAGGATGAAAAGCAAAGAACAAGGGAAAGCCAAACGCATGCATAATTATATTTACACATAAGGCCCCCAACAGGCCGGCAGTCAATATAGTTCGAATACACCCCCAGTGGGTGGAATTGTGCAAACTTAACAAAATACTGTTCCAAGAGTGGTAAAACAGGAAAGTAGAGGCAGCAGACTAGACTAAAGGCGCAGCAGGGGAGCCGGGCTGGTCGGTGGAGACGGTGCCGCCGGCTGGAGGAGTGGCCGGCTGGCGGGTCTCGGCTTGATCATCGCCGGCTGCAGGCAGTGCACCCGCGCGTGCCTTGTTGCTGGAGGCACGGTCAAGCTGAGGCTGACCGGCCGCTCCACCATCTGGCGCGGCGTCTTCACCCTCCTCCTCCTCGCCCTCGTCGCTGGAGTCGATCTCCTCCGCCGAGTCCTCGCCATCTGCCGGGTTCAGCCCGAACCACTCCTCCGGCTGGGCAACGCCGTTGTCGTCCACCTCAGGAGCAATGGCGCTGGTGTCAGTGTAGTCGGCAATCGCCGAAGCCCGCTGAATGATAGCCGGCCGCGCCGGCTCCAGCTCCGTGTCGGCCTCCTGCTGCCAGGTGGCCAGCTGGTCCAGACTCAGCTCGGCATACCAGGCCTTGACGAACTGCAGCGCCCACCTGGCGCCGGACCGAGCCGCAGAAGCCTTCCAGGTCTCGAAGCGGCCGACCGCCACCTCCAGCCAGTCGGCAGTCCGACTGGGGGTGCGGGGAATCACCTCACCAGGCCAGAGAGCGGCCAACACCTGCACCCCAACACGCTGAAGCCGGCGGAGCATGCGGTGAGCCGGCTGGAGGCGGGCTTGAATCGCCAAGAGCTGCTCCTCCAGCGACCGGCGAGCGTTCGGCGCGATCTCAACGCCAGCCTGCCTTTGTGCCTCGCGGTGGGCCTCGACGACCTGGTTGGCGGCAGTAGAGTAGCCAGGGAAGTACTCTGCGCAAGAAAGAAAGAGAAAGAAGAGAAAAACACCAAGTCAAAAAATGAGCTAAACGGCAAGCGGCAAGCAAGGACGAAGAAGAGGGCGGCCTACCATCAACCAAGTCTTCGATCTGGCCGTAGCAGTTGATCAGCGACTGCCTCGCTTCGGCCCATCTTGCCGCCTCTGTCTCATATTCGGCTTGGAGGGCGGCCTCGCTGTCCTGCACCGCCTTCAGGGCCGCCTTGTGGCTCTTCTCCTGGTCGGCCAGCCTCTTGGCCAGGCGGTCACGCTCCTGGGCCAAGGCGTCAAACTCGGCCTCCTTAGCGCGGAGGGCGGTCTAAGTCCCACCCAGCTGCTCCCTCAGTCTGGCGTTGGCCGCTGCAGGCATGGCAGAAAAGAAAGAAGCAAGAAGGAAGAAGTCGTCAAGGAAGATCCGACCCGACTGCTCAGCAGTCGGCCCGAATCTCGGGGACTACACCCAGTGGGTGCGCTGACGCGCCCCCACGTGAGATAAAAGACGAAGCACTTACCCCGGCTCTCAGATAGATCAGCATTCTTCTGGCTCAGCTCCCGAGCCTAGGAGTTGAAGGTAGCCGCGCGGAGGTTGTGGTAGTCCTGCAAGTCAGGCAGAGAAGCGAATGAGAACAAGATAGCAAAACAAAGCCCGCTAAGAAGTTCCAAGCCGCCTGCTCAGCAGCCGACTCGGAACTCGTGGACTACACCTAGTGGGTGCGCTGACGCGCCCCCACGGAAGAAACCAAGATCAAAAAAGCAAAAATAGGAAGACTAACCCGAATGGCCGCTCGCGTCGCAAGGAACTCGTCATTGTATTTCCTCAGCGCCGCAGCCTTGGACTGAAGCCGGTTCCGGACTTCCTGCGCCGCCACGTTCACCATGGCCGTCCCTCCACCCAGCGTCCACCCCGAGCTGACGCTGTCCGCCTCCACGTCCCGGGCCGACGAGCCGGAGCCCGCGGCCTTCTGCCGGTCCGATGCGGCCTTCCCCGCGCGCTGGCGCGATGGCGACTGGACCACCAGGTCCATCCTCGCGGCCGGCTCGCCCCCGGCCGATTGCGCAGGCGGCACGTTAGGCTGGCTGCCTTGAGCCGCCCCAGACGGCGGGGCCGGTGCCGCCTCCCTTTTCGGGACGACGACATCGTCCTCCCTCTCCAACCCTGGCTGGTCGCCGCCGGCATCCTCCGGCGGGGGCTCCGGGACCTCGGGCGCCGCGACACGCAGAGGGGTGACGAGCAAGGCCCCCTCCGCTATTGCCGCGGCCGCAACCTCCGCTTGGGCCTTGGCCGCCGCCTCGGCATGCGCCTTCGCCGCCTCCTCCTCCTCCTGTGCCGCCTTGGCGGCAGCCGCCCTCAACTCCTCCGCCTCCCGCGCGTTTCGCTCCATCGCCGCCTGAAGCTCGGCGCGGGGGTCCACGCGGCGGGTGCTCCCGGATCCTCCCAGCGATCCAACGACGGAGGCGGCAGCAACCCGCTCAAGCGAAAGCGGAGCCCTGATTTTTGAGAAAGGACAAGGATTCAGAAATCACCAAGAAAAGAAGAAAGAGTGTACAAAGGAATATGCACTTACGCCGACACCATCTGCGGCTGCTTCACCGCCTTGCGGAAGCGGGACGCCTTCGCTGCCGCCTCATCCCGCCTGGTCGCCGCCGCCCCGCCGATGGGCTTCTTCGGCCGACTGCCGAACAAGCCCGACGCGGCACGGTGCTTCTGCCCGCCACCCCGAGTAGGCGGCGCGGCGGAGGAACCCGCGCCGTGGCCGGACGCCAGCTGGCAGCGTGGGACGATTTCCGCCTCGTCGTCATCCGGCCAGTCATCGAAGCTGGCTCCAAGCCCGGAGCCGCCTGCTTCACCGCCGGCTTCGCCGCCACCCGCCTCGGTGTTTTCATCCATGGCAGCCACCCCCAAATCGTGGTCCTCCAGGTCATGCTCCGCCCGGTCGGGGAGGAATCGGCGCTCCGCCTCCGACCCGGCTGCAGGTCGAAGGAGAGGGCTCTGCCAAGACATGCCGACTGGTCAGAGTCGGCCAAAAGGAACTCGACGACAAAACTAAGAGAAAAAAGGGAAAAAAGAGAACATACCGTGGGCGGAGGATGTGCACGGTAATATGGATCCTTGCCAAACCGCCACTCTGCGGAGAGCTTGCAGTTCGCAAGATAATTCACCATATGGGCCACCTCATCGTGCGGCATGTCCTTGGTGCACATCCGACTCGGATCGAGTTGGCCGCTCATCTGACAGATCAGGTGAGGGAGGCTTTGAAGCGGAAGCACCCGGCGCGCGACGAAGGCGGCCAGCAAGTCGGACCCAGTCAGGCCCTCCGACTGGATCATCAGCCGCAGTTGGGCGACGGCCACGGCTCCAGCCTGCGACAGCGTCACGGCCCGATAGGACCACTGGGGCCGCCTCCCAGCCGGCGGGCCGGCTACGTAAGCCGGCAAGTTGACGTAGTCGCCTTGTGGGGCGACGTTCTTCACGTAGAAGTATGACTTCTGCCAGAGCTTCACCGACTGGATTAACGTGATGACGGGGAAGGGGTTGTCGGCCGCCGGCCTCCGCATCGCGATGAAGGCGCCGCTCTGGGCCGGCACGCCCTGCATGCGGGTGCCCAGCTTAGATTGGAAGAACTCCCCCAGAGCTCGAGGGTGGGGAGAACGCCAAGGAAGCCTTCGCACAAGGTGACGTAGGCGGACAGCAGCACCACCGTGTTCGGAGTGAGGTGGTGCGGTTGGAGTTGATAGAAGTCGAGGAAGGAGTGGAAGAAAGCGCTCGCCGGCAAGCCGAGGCCGCGCAGGAAGTGCGAGCGGAAGACTACCCGCTCGCCTTCCTCCGGCGCCGGCGTGATCTCCTTCGCAGGCGCGAGACGGACCCGCACCTGGTCCGCGCCGGGCAACCGCCGCGTCTTGCGGAGGAACTCGATGTGGTCCATATGGACGTTAGAGCCGTCCCAGTCCCCGCCATACTGCATGGTGGCGAGAAGCTAACGAGGAAGAGTGCGGCGGCGGAGAAAGCACGGCCCTGCGACGGCAAAGCTGCGGGGCGGAGTGAAGATTGGTGGAACGGCGCGGCGGCGAGGCGCTGCTGCGAGGGAAAGCAGGAGGAAGAAGATGGCGGAGAGGGGACGAGCGTGCGAGCGGCTGCCGCTTCCCCTCCTCCCCTACTTATAGCCTCGTGCGGCGAAGCCGAGGAGGCGAGGCGTGGGGAGGAACGTGGGATTAACTGCGCCCACTCCCCCACGTCCCGCGATTATTGCGCCCTAACGGCGTGTGGAAACCGCCGCCGGAAGACGTGCGGACAGCTTTGGGCCACAAAGAATCCGCGCCTGGGCCTAGGCGTAGGAGTGGTGGGCCCTCGGCCTAAGGCGACGTCTTGTCGTGCGTGTGGGTTGGCAGGCTCTTTTTAGCCAAGGGACGCCACGTGGTTCGCAGGCGGCGAGCGGCCGGCCCGCGGCCCGGTGCACGCGCCAACAGACTACCGCCTTCCGACTTTAAAAATTTCGCCAAGACGGCGCGCCCAACCGAAGCCGGCTCCCAACTGCTGGCTCGTCAAGATAAGAAGCTGACCGAGCTTCTCGACCTCCTCTCAGCGTCGAAGCCCAACCAGCTTCGGGGACTACTGTCGGAGGAAATGGCCACGGGTAGCCTAACCGACTCCCCCTGGCTCTTTGAAAAATTATCAGGCCATTCAAGCCTTCAAGCACACAAAGCATAGGGCCGCCTTCCCTCGGCCGGCTATCCCCAGGGCCGACTCCCAGAAGGCGACCCAGCCTAAAAAACCTCCCCCAAGAAAGATACGAGATAGCCGACTCCCAGAAGCCGGCCACGAAGAAAGCCGACTCCCAGAAGCCGGCCATGAAGAAAGCCGGCTCCCAGAAGCCGGCCAAGACTGCACCCACTAAGACTGTACCCACATAACGGTGATAGGATGGGGCGTGGCCGCAGTACATCCCACTACCCCCGAATCCCGGAACAGGCATGGCCACAGGGCGCCGTACGGGCCAGCCATCCCCGTCCGGCGCGGCACTGTAGCCGTGTTGGCCTCGATGTCACCCATGACAGGCGCCAGTACGGCCCGTAGGCGGCGGGCCCCTTTTGCCAGAGAGACACCCGAAGGCGGCCTGGCCTCCTCTAGTCGGCCAGGGGTGCGGCCGGCTCCCAATAGCCGGCTACCTCCCTCCCTCGAAACATGTGCCTCATTAAGGAGACAAGACGAGGTGAGGCTACAGTGAGAGCCCGCAAGGCGGCGACACTGTAGCCACGCTTACCTCAACAAAGCTCTCGTCATCAGAGGCGAGGCAACAGTAACCAGCCGCCGACAAAGCCCCCAAGCGGTGGGGCCGGCCTGTCGGCCAAGAAGCCGGCAGCTGGCGGGACCCACCAGTCGGCGGGCCCCAATGACCGGCGGAGAAGCCGGCGAGCGTAGACGCTGACGGCTGGGACCTGCGCCCAGCCGGATTACCATTGTACCCCTGGGGGGTAGGCCTATATAAACCCCCTGGGACACCCATGCAAAGGGTTGATCTCATAGAATTCCACAGACCACATAGAGAGAAAAGGAGAGCTAGCCTCGCCCTTCTTCTTCCTCTAGCCAAACAGCTCAAGGAGCGCTTGTAGCTACTTGTATTGATCTAGTGATCATGCGGAGACCCCGCAGAGCAGGACTAGGGGTGTTATCTCCACGGAGAGCCCCAAACCTAGGTAAGATCCGCCGGCGTGTATGTCTTCGCCTCATCCCGTTTCCAGGCACCGGCGATGTTTTACTGGCTCCCACAATGATAAGCCACCCGTTGGCATATGTCGCACCTACCACCCGACACCTTGAAATTTTAGTAAGGGATCATTTATAAAGCTACCGCCGAACTAAGCAAAATAAGATGTATAAAAGATAAACATCACATGCAATCAAAATGTGTGACATGATATGGCCATCATCATCTTGTGCTTTTGATCTCCATCTCCAAAGTACTGTCGTGATCTCCATTGTTACCGGCATGACACCATGATCTCCATCATCTTGATCTTTTATCAACGTGTCGTCACATGGTGGTCTCACCAGCTATTGGTTTTGCAACTATTGCTATCGCATAGCGATAAAGTAAAGCATTTACATGGCACTTGCATCTTATGCAATAAAGAGACAACCATAAGGCTCTTGCCAGTTGCCGATAACTTTAACAAAACATGATCATCTCATACAATAATTTATATCTCATCAGCTCTTGACCATATCACATCACAAAATGCCCTGCAAAAACAAGTTAGACGTCCTCTAGTTTGTTGTTGCAAGTTTTACGTGGCTGCTACGGGCTGAGCAAGAACCGTTCTTGCCTACGCATCAAAACCACAACGATTTTTCATCAAGTATGTGCTGTTTTAACCTTCAACAAGGACCGGGTGTAGCCACACTCGATTCAACTAAAGTTGGAGAAACTGACACACGCCAGCCACCTGTGTGCGAAGCACGTCGGTAGAACCAGTCTCGTGTAAGCGTACGCGTAATGTCGGTCCGGGCCGCTTCATCCAACAATACCACCGAATCAAAGTATGACATGCTGGTAAGCAGTATGACTATTATCACCCACAAGTTACTTGTGTTCTACTCGTGCATATAACAACTACGCATAAACCTGGCTTTGATACCACTATTGGGGAACGTAGTAATTTCAAAAAAAATTCTACGCACACGCAAGATCATGGTGATGCATAGCAATGAGAGGGGAGAGTGTTGTCCACGTACCCTCGTAGACCGAAAGAGGAAGCGTTATGACAACGCGGTTGATGTAGTCGTACGTCTTCATGATCGACCGATCCTAGTACCGAAAGTACGACACCTCCGCGATCTGCACATGTTCGGCTCGGTGACGTCCCACAAACTCACAATCTAGCAGAGTGTCGAGGGAGAGCTTCGTCAACACGATGGCGTGATGACGGTGATGATGAAGCTACCGGCGCAAGGCTTCGCCTAAGCACTACGACGATATGACCGAGGTGGATTATGGTGGAGGGGGGCACCGCACACGGCTAAGAGATCAATGATCAACTTGTGTTTCTATGGGGTGCCCCCTGGCCACGTATATAAAGGATGGAGGGAGGAGGAGGTTGGCCCTCATAGGGCGCGTCCAAAGTGTGGAGTCATATTAGGACTCCCTAGTCCTAGTAGCATTCCACCTCCCACATGGAATAGGAAAAAGGGAAGGGAGAAGGAGAAGGAAGGAAGGGGGTGCCTCCTTTCCCTAGTCCAATTCGGACCAATCCATGGGGAAGGGGCGCGACCACCCTTGAGGCCTTTCTCTCCTTTCTTGTATGGCCCATTAAGGCCCAATACGAATTCCCGTAACTCTCCGGTACTTCGAAAAATATCCGAATCACTCGGGACCTTTCCGATGTCCGAATATAGCCTTCCAATATATCAATCTTTACGTCTTGACAATTTCGAGACTCCTCGTCATGTCCCTGATCTCATTCGGGACTCCGAACAAACTTTGGTTATCAACTCACATAACTCATAATACAAATCGTCATAGAACGTTAAGCGTGCGGACCCTACGGGTTCGAGAACTATGTAGACATGACCGAGACACATCTCCGGTCAATAACCAATAGCGGAACCTGGATGCTCATATTGGCTCCTACATATTCTACGAAGATCTTTATCGGTCAAACCACATAACAACATAAGTTGTTTCCTTTGTCATCGGTATGTTACTTGCCCGAGATTTGATCGTCGGTATCACCATACCTAGTTCAATCTCATTACCGGCAAGTCTCTTTACTCGTTCCGTAATGCATCATCCCGTAACTAACTCATTAGTCACATTGCTTGCAAATCTTATAGTGATGTGCATTACCGAGAGGGCCCAGAGATACCTCTCCGACAATCGGAGTGACAAATCCTAATAAGGATCTATGCCAACTCAACAAGTACCATCGGAGACACCTGTAGAGCACCTTTATAATCACCCAGTTACGTTGTGACGTTTGGTAGCACACAAAGTGTTCCTCCGTTATTCGGGAGTTGCATAATCTCATAGTCATAGGGACATGTATAAGTCATGAAGAAAGCAATAGCAATATACTAAACGATCAAGTGCTAAGCTAACGGAATGGGTCAAGTCAATCACATCATTCTCTAATGATGTGATCCCGTTAATCAAATGACAACTCATGCCTATCGCTAGGAAACTTAACCATCTTTGATTCAATGAGCTAGTCAAGTAGAGGCATACTAGTGACACTCTGTTTGTCTATGTATTCACACATGTACTAAGTTTCCGGTTAATACAATTCTAGCATGAATAATAAACATTTATCATGATATAAGGAAATATAAATAACAACTTTATTATTGCCTCTAGGGCATATTTCCTTCAGGCACAACATTCAAGTTGTTGCTTGCTTGCCACGTGTCCTTCAGATGCGAACCGCCAGGGGCACCTGAGTAATTACACTGCCTCGTCCCTCTTCCTTATAAATACTCAACCCCCTGCGGTCATTATTTCCTTACTCCCCTCGCTGTCTCGCTCAAACTCTAGCGTCGTCGCTAGCTTCCATCGTCATCGGAGACAAAGCGCTTTGCTGCCGCGACTTCTCCGACGTTGTCTTCACGCCGGCCGCGGACATCTTCCCCCCGCCGCCGTAGGTGTCTCCCGCCGCCAAGTTAGGGCACGGGAGATTGGACTGCTCGGCCTCCGTCCTTCTCTTCTAGCAGTACTCCGCGCGGTAAATAAGAACTCACTTATTACCGTTTATTTGATCCAATGAACTCTCCACATCTTCACTACAAAAAAAGACACATCCGTGACATTTTGGGCTGGAGGAATTTTTTTCTATCATGCTTATGACACTTCTATGATGATAATTGTGACAAAACCCAGTATCATCATAGATGTGGTGGGATCCTACTTCTATGACAAAAAATCATGACAGAAAATGGGCTTTTCGTCCTGGGCGGGCCGGAGACGCAGCTGCATGACATTCTTTGGGCCGTCCATGACGAAAAAACCGTGGTAGAAGCGAGGGTGAGGAAAATATTGGGGAGTTCCCGGTTACGGTGGGTGGTCGGGGCCGAGCGATGCACGGAGGTTTGCACGTTTCTCTCGTACACGTACACGCGTGTGTGCGAGGCGTTGTGCTCTAACTGAACCCGAGCGAGGCGTTGGGCTCTAACTGAACCCAAGTGATTGCACTAGCTATGTTACTGAACCCCGATCGATCTCTTGCTATTAACTGAACCTGAGTGATTCCTTCACTACTGCTGCTAACTGAAGCCGATCGAACCTGCTGCCTCCTTCCCTTGATGAATAGTGTGTGTTGTTGAGGGGGGTTTGGATGAACAGTTCCCGGTGGGTGGTTGGATGAACAGGACCCCGTGGTATAGTAGAAGCTGTTGCCGCTGGATGAACAGGACCCCGTGGAGGGCTGGATGAACAGGATGACCCCGTGGAGGGCTGGTTGAACAGTAGCCGGTGGAGGGCTGGATGAACAGTAGCCCGTGGAGGGGTGGTTGAAGAGGACCCCGTGGAGAGGGCTGGTTGAACAGTAGCTGGTGGAGGGTGGATGAACAGTACCCCGTGGATGAACAGTGGCTGGTGGAGGCAGGACGGGAGACGCCGTGGATGAACAGTCGCATGTGGAGGTTGGAGGAGGACGACGGTGGATGAACAGTAGCCCGTGGAGGCTGGAGGAGGTCGACGGTGGAGATGAATAGTATCCCGTGGAGTCCCGTTTTGCGGTATGCCACACCCTTCCCGATGAACAGGACCCCTATTTCGACCGTAGCGCTCCAACACAAGTCCGTTTCCTCCAGTTTGCGGCACGCCACACCCCTCCCGATCAACAGGACCCCATTTCGATCATAGGAGGTCCAAGAGAAGTCCGTTTCTCCGTTTTGCGGTACGCCAGACCCCTCCCGATGAATACGATCCCGTTTGAACGGTGGCCGGTCAAACACAAGGCCGTTTCCTCCGTTCTATGGTACGCCAGGCCTCGTTTCGATTGGCTGTTCCATCCAAGCCGGTTGGCTCCAGATGAACACGACGACGCAGTTTCTACTTTCCGACCCAGCCATGTACACGAGCCCTAGCCGTACGTATGCGCGAGTAGGCATTTGAGACCCCGCGCGTATGTACGTACGTGGCCGTATTTACTTTCTTGCACCATGGCTGTACGTACGTGTACATGCTACGTGCGCGCATCTACTACGACACGTGCCCTTCCTTACTTGGCCATGGTTCATCGCTGCAGCCTTCAGATAGACCGATTGACCAGTATGTGGCAGTCCATAGGAAAATCACACGGTACCCCGGGATTTCCAAAAAATACAGACAACACTGGGTTCCCCAGGTGCCTCAATCCACCCAGATGTGTATTAAAATTGCCACCTTAAGTTAACCATTAATTAACAATACTCACATCTATCATGGATACACTCAAACCCAATCCACGTCTACGAGCATAGCATAGCAATATAAGCAACCTAGAAGTAACTCCCAAAGGTTTGATAATAAATAGGTGAATAGGTACTACCTCAACTACTTCCCAAACCCACAATTTAAATCAGATCCTAACCATGCAATTGTTTGAGGATTGATCTAATGCAATAAAACTGGGTAGTAAAGAGGTATGATCAAAGTGTTACTTGCCTTGCTGATGATCCGTGAAACCTAGAGACTCGTAGTAACACGCTTCGCACTCCGGGTACTCCATCACAAACAAACAAGCATACAATAAGCAATCAAGCAAGGGCACGGGTAAAACTCAAATAAGAGATCTAACCAGAAAGTTCAACTTAAGAACTCCGGTTTGCAAAAAGAATCAAATCAAACAAAACAACGAAACTCAAACTGCGAAAGAAACAAGCTTCGTTTACTAATCTAGACTAAAGTCGAATTTTACAGTAGTAAAAACTTGTTTAAGTTGATTAAACAGAAAGAGGGCTTCGAGACGAAACTCTAGGCGCTTGAATCGCCTGATTCTGATAAACGAGCGAAAAGAAAAACTAAAACGAAAATCGAATCAGAAATCGCGATCGAAAATAATCACGGAAAATCCGAGAAAAAGAAAAACTGACGAACAGACTAACGAATGAACGTTTGCTATGTGCGGCTAAACGGTGAAGACCGTTCATTAAAACGAATGAACGAACAGGCGTTCGCTAAATAACTAAACCGAAAAAATCTAAAATAAAAAAACGCATCTAGGGTTTCGAAAAAAAACCGATCTGCGTTCTCGCGAAAACCGAGGCGGCGGCTACCTCCGGCGAGGTCCGGCGAACGGCGGCGACGGCGACGGTGGCTCTGGCGGCGGGGTCGGGCGGCGACGGGCAGTGGGTGGCGGCGGCGGCGGCGGCGGGGCTGGCGCGGCGGCTAGGGTTGACGGGGTCAGGCTGGTGGGCTGCGGCCTCGGCCTCACGGCTTATAAAGCCTCCCCCGGGCGGAGTCCCGGGCGGATACGACCCAAAGTCGGTTTCGTTTTTTCTTTTAAATATTCCGCGCAGAAAAACGAATAAAAGAAATACTAAACGGACTCCAAAAATTCTGAAATAAATTTTCCCCGCCCTCTAAAAATATGCCGGACAAGGTGAGCATTTATTTGGGACTCTAATGCAATTTTGAAAAACGCATATTTTTCCTAATTCAAATAAAATAGCGATAAAATTCTGAATAAAATTCTTATTTGATTTTAATATTAAATCTCCAATATTTCTTCATTTTGAGGAAGTCATTTTATCCTCTCTCTTTTATTTTCATAAAAGAAATATTCGAAGAGAAAATAATTAAAATCAAACGATCCTCTTTTCAAAATTTGAGAAAACTCAAATATGAAAATAACGAAACTCCCAACTCTCTCCATGGGTCCTTGAATTGCGTAGAATTTCTAGGATCAAGCTGAAATGCAATAAAATATGATATGCAATGAGGATCTAATGCATAACATTCCAAATTGAAAATTTGGGATCTTACATATTCTCCAACGGCAACCGACAAATTTCCACCCGCGGGCCGGAGTAGGTTTCTCGGTTTGCATGGGGGTTTAACGGAGGCGTTTGATGGAGGCGAGGAGGCGTGTTTAGCCGGGCGTGCAGCGGGCGGCGCAATACTATTTGATTTGATAGCTACTAGTATATTATAAAAAAGAAAGAAGAGTAGTAGAGATAGAGATAAGAGTAGATATAGAGACTAGGGTGGAGCACCATCTACTGCTTCGTGTGCTACTCCTGCGCTCCATTCGGCAGCCGCAATGTCCCCTACAACCACTCCCTCCCGCGCTCCATTCGGCGGGCGCTGTTGAAATTTGGGGAGCGCACTCGCGCGACTGCTGGCAGCGACGACTTCACCGACGACGACTTCTTCCCTGACCTCAGCAACCTCTTCCTCAACGACATGGGCGATAACCTCAACGCCAACGGTGCTGCTCCCGTTGCACCGTATGTGTTTTTGTCCTTCCTGTTCGAAATCGTGGCAGAATTCATAGTATCACCACCGCCTGCTAGTCTCGGAGGAGGACGGCAGCATCTTCCTCTTGATCGTGGGCACCGGTGAGGCCCGCGCAGGCCCCCGCCCCATCTCTGTAGTGTGCGTCAGGGGCGACGCCGCTGACGCTGACACTGACACGAGGCCGATGTATGGGTGCGTGCTCATTGTTACTGCCCCTCAGAGGTACGTGGGCGCCCACACCAACTCCCTGACGCTGACTAGGACTGTGCCGAGCTGGGACCTTCCCGCTGATGTGAAAATGGATGACGCATGGTATGATTCCCCCCCCCCCCCGCCCCAACATGGTGCATGGGGACTCCAAGGAGGTTCACCTGGATATATGCATTACCAAGTTAAATGATGATCATTAGTCTTCACTCAATGTAATCCGCTGTTTAAGCATGTGGAGACTTCTTATGTATATAGTATAGAACCTTCCATGCATGATCTTGCTCTATTAGAGTATCCCGCTTGAATAAAAGTTTATCCATTTATGGTTTAGTCTAGAATCTTCCATGTATGCTTTTGCTCCATTAGAGTTCTCGCTTGTCGTTTATGAGATTAACTGAGAATTTTACTACAGTATTGGTGAAGGACATATGATGAACTATTTCTTACATCTCCTCTGCCCCCTTCCAAGTCATCCTGATATAATCCCTGCGTCTAGGTGTATAAGAGCATGGTTAATACTTAATAGTATAGCCAACTGTTGACTATAAGAAAGCACCATGTCATCTGTAGCCAACATGTATAACAATCGATACTCAAAAACTAATTCTTAAAGATCATTTCTTGCAAAGCACAATAAGTGGTATTTCTTAACAAGTTTTGGATGCAGGTTGAATAGTTGAACGCTTTTGTTTGCAAAAGATACTTTTTTTATCTATTTCACCCGGATGTTTGTGAGCTCTAGAGATGAAATAATATCCAAAGAAACCTATCGATACCCGTTACACATGAGATGACCCCCACATCCTTTGTCAAAATAAACAACTACCCGATCAATGCATTTCACTGTTCCGTGCAACGCACGGGCACCTTACTATAGATTAGTACGACCAAAAATTTAGCTAACATTATATATAGTACGATAAATGCTCATGCATGCCACCTAAAATTATATCATTGAAAACTATGTTCAAATATGAATCCAACGATATAGTTTTTGTTGACATGCACTAACATTTTGCCAGTTAAATATTCAGTCAAATTCAATGGGGGACTAATAAACGACGACCGATGTAGTACTAGTGTAGAGGGCAGCCCTGTACGGGAGTCTCACTCCGCTCGTGGCGCGACAGTAAAGCCGTCATATCACAAAACCCCACCACTCCCAGTAATAAGTGGCCTGGTAAAATAAACAGACAAGCAACCATCACATCTCTCCATCTTTTTTGCATTTCATCTCTCTGCATTTACTTTCTCCGGTTCATCTCGCACACCCGATCCCTAGATACTACTCCTATTATCCCTAGCTACTACTCCTAGGGCCAGTTCTTTTGGCAGCTTAAAAATTAAGCCGTCTCTTCCCCAGCTTTTCCCATAAGACTAGTCATAGTGGAGAGTAACATTAAGGCGCCTCACTCATTTATTTGGGCTTCTAAACTACTAGTACCTCTGTCCTGGTTTATTCGTCAGCATTGTAATTTGTGCTAAATTTTGACCAAAGATTTAACTGATAAAATGTTAGTGCATGTGACATGCACAAACATTTCATTAGTTAAATTTATGGTCAAAATTTGACACAGATTACAATGGGGACCAATAAACCAGGACGGAGGTAGTAGTTATGGGATTACTAATCTAGAAGCCTAAAAGAACTGGCCCCTGGTACTCCTAGTAGTAGTACTCAAGTTGGAATTCCAATTGCATGACACAACTTGTTAGGCAAAAAAATCGATACAGGGTGTAGGAAGTGGTTTGGGAATTTGCATGCCTTCCCGACCAGTGAGATACTCCGTACAAAGTAAGATAGAGAAATAACCGCAGAGAAGGAAGCTAAAAGTAAACAATCAAACAAGCATTTTTGCATTTGTTTTGCATTGAATCGTTTCACAAGCTTGACTAGTGTTGTTTTTTTACTTTTACAAAAACCGCATCACAATGTTAAAACGTGCATTTGCATGTACATAAGTAATAGTAGTACTCCCTCCGTCTAGGTGTATAAGTCTTCCCTCCTTCTTGGTCACGGTGCACAACCAAAGATGACTTATTCACCTGGACGGAGGGAGTAGCGCAGTCTGCAAGCATATCTAGAGAGAGACTTGTAGTGCGATAGTATATAGTAAAGTTTGTGCTATATGCACGTACTTACAAAATGCGTACGGATACACAAGGTTTCCAAACTTTTCCTTTTACATAGTATTCCCGAACGTTCAGGATTTATCATTTGCGTCCCAAAACTAATGAGATCGCCTTATGAAACTAAATTATATTCCTAATAAAAGCCACGACGCTCGCAGGAGCGCTTGCGGCGCGCCATGAGTGCCTTGGTGTGCGGCCGTTTCCCAGCGTGCCGACACAACGCCTCTTCCTCAGCCTCACAACTCGCGAGGTGCTGATTGGCGGCTTGCCGGTGGGCGAGTGCTATCTCACCGGTGTGGTGATCCGGCGCCAACAGGTACTCCTCGTCGCTGGAAGCGTGCACCCGGTCCACATACCGCCAAGCGTAGATGAGGCGCTTGGGCCCGACTGCACTTAGGGATTTGGCACGGGTGTCCTCTTCCACCCTCACGGCCCTCGCACGAGCCTTCTTCTAAAGAGCCATTTTCCTGACTCTCTCGGACGCGACATAGGCCTGCCAGGCAGCTTGCCCCGCGGCGCGCTTCTCTTCCTCGGCCTTCTTCTCCGCCTCTATTTTGGCGCGCTCTGCCGGAGGCAAAGCATCCCACAAGGCGACATCCATTTCTTTCCAAAGCTCCTCAAGGCTGGGGGGATCGGCGGGTGGCGCGCCGTTCTCCTCGTAGCGGGGAGCCGACGCGTCCTCTGACGCGCTGCTGGCAAGATTGGGAACGCCGACGCGTCCACCTCGACGCGTCGCGGCGAGGAGCGGAATGCCGACGTGTCCTCCTCGACTAGTGGCGGCGAGGAACGGAATAGCGATGCGTGACCATCCGCGCAGTGTAGCGAGGGGCGCCTAGGGCCTAGGAGGGGCGATGCCATGGTGATCGACGTGATAGGGAGGGGGAGGAGATATCGATGAATGTGACCGTTCTTCCGAATGCCGTGGGAGGCGCAGTATTTATAGCGAGCAATGGCCCACCTACGTAAGATATGGACTGAGCTTCACTGATTTAACTGCAGGTCCAGTTGCGTCACTGACATGTGGGCCAGATGCCTGTTGGGCCCACATGTCAGTGACCCAATGCACATGCAGTTAAGTAACTGAAGCAGCGTCCCGTAAGATATGTTGCGTGATTAACGTAACAGCTACATGGGCGTATTTGTTGGAGTAAATCATGGGGGAGGGAAGGGGTGGAAATATTGTGGTCACAATGCATTGGGCAGCACTGGGGGAGGAGAGTCATGCATGCATATTTTTTCCACACGGGGTGGAGTGGTGGGACCGCCGGAGGGAGAAGGAGAGTCAAGCAGGCGTTCAGATTTCAAGATGCACTAAATTATTGCATGCGATGATCAAGGCTGGCCATAGTGGTGGTAATGTGGTATTGATGCGGCAAACATACTGGAATAGCAAACGTACTGATGTGGCAAAGAATTAAAGAAGATAGGGGGGTTAGAGTAACATAGGTAGATACCGTATCATGTTAAATACTATGCTACTTTGTGTCATACATGGCTCTATAAAGGTAGTCCCGTATCATAATCTAGTATCATGCACATGATACTAGTATATGATACTTTCTACTACGAGTAGCCTAAAGAGAATATTGACAAATCTCACTCTCTATCTCGACTCTTATCTCTATTTTCTACTCTATATCTATATATCTATATACTCCTATATATATATATACTTATATACTCCTATAAAAATCTCAGTTGGTGGTCATGGTGTGTGTGCATAGAGACATGGCCTTGCCACCGGAGGTAGAAGATATTGACCCACCTCTGCCACTGTATAAAATACGGAACTACTAATTCCAGCCTCATATCCTTTCTGGTTCATCTCCTTGCATTCTTGCCGGCGGCAGCGAAGGTTCCTGAAGATGGAGTCCAGACTCTAGAAACCACTACAAAAACTATTCCACCGCCTCTATCTTGGTAAGAGTAGGTGAAATTTTTGAATCGAGCCCTTTAAACTAGAAGGGAGGTAGTAGTACTCTAATAGCAAACCTTGTTGTGATGACTAGATAGGACATGGCAGGCACCTGGACGGAGAAACTAGTCTGCATTGTGCATATAAGTTTTGTCTGAAGTCAATGTACCTCTACTTTGACCAAACTTATAGAAAAATGTATCAACATTCACAATGTAAAATCAATATTTTTATACTCATTATAAAACATAGTTTCATAAAATATATATTTGGTATTGTAGATATTGATATTTTTAGTATAAATTTGGTCAAAAACTTTGCAAACTTTGACTTGACACAAATCTTACACGGAGTAAAAAGGACCGGATGGAGTATCATGCATGCGGAGTAGGCAAAAAATTACTCATTTATAGCCGGTCGAAGTCTCAAAGGGCGCGACCGCGCGAGGGAGGCGAAGGTCGTGGGAGGCGCGACGGTTGGCAGAATTAAGTGAATTTACATCCACGTGCCGGCATGGCGTGCGAACACGCAGAAGCTATACCGTCAGGCCTACGATATGGGTCTAGTAGACATGACATCTAGTGGGTCCCGCATAGTACTCGAGAAATCTTTGGGGGCATGCAACCGTTTATCCACCGAGCAAGCCAACAACCCCATGCCATCTGCACGCCCTACTCGTCCCCGTCTTCTACCTTACAACAGTTCGCTCCCAGTCGTCCCGTTCTTTCTCATTACACCAGTTCAACTTCTCCTAACCTGCCTCCAAAATCCATGGCCTCCCAAGTCTCCATGATCACCGATGAGTACCAGGGTAGATCCATCACCGGCGATGAGTTCATCGTCATCTACACCCATAGATCCGCGATGGTGAAAGCATGCCTTGCGCACTTCCTACACATGTTCAACAGTTCAAAGGATGAGTAGGTCACTGGGCTAGATGTTGAGTACACCACAGTCCTGGAAAGCGAGAAGATTCTAAAGGAGGTAGAGAAGAAGAAGCCCGCCGTGATCCAGGTTTGCATACATAACGTGTGCTTGGTCTACCACATATGCCCTGCCGACGTTGAGTGCCAGGATTTTAAGAACTCCCTCAAGGACGAAAGAGTAAAATTCGTTACTGTAGACTTTAGTAACGACAGGATTGTCCTGGGTCGGATAGGCCTCGTTGTAGGCCAACCCTTCGATCTCCAGAAGGCAAGCCTGGTGCCCTCCTCTCAGCCTTCAATGCTGACCCTAGCAGCAGCCATGATTGATCCTTCATACGCTCAACAGAAGAAACCTCACCATGAGTATCATCATGCATGGGAGTCTAAGACAATAGATGAAGATCACATCCTGTACGCACTAATGGATGCCTACCTTTGTTTAAATATCTACAAGGGTTGGATGAAAGCAGAGCCTAGTGTCCGATTCAAGCAAAGAAGCATCGGCAAAGAGGAAGAAGAAGAGGGACGAGGACGAAGTCGAGGACATGGACCCGGACTCCGAGTAAGGTGGCAGTGTCGTCGCTCATGCTGGTTCTACTGCAGTGTCAAGCAGACTAGTTGCTTAGTTTTATTTCAGGGGTGTGTTGTGTTGAGCCCCCAGCAGAACTATGTTTATGTTCTTTCTTGTTATTTCAGGGGTGTGTTATTTGACTTTGACCAAATCTCATATGCAGAGTAAAAAGAAACGGAGGGAGTACAGTAGTACTAGTATGACTTACTACTATTCTTCTTGTAGTTGGTACTATTGCTCGCATCTTCGTGTTCCTACTATACTTAAATACGTTCATACTAGTAGTATAATTTGGGTCAGTCGATTTGTGAAAGAAGTTCGACGGAGTGAAGGAAGAAGACGACGGAGAAGCTACCCCAGTATCTATATTAGGGTGGCAGGGTGCCCATGATCTATCTTATGAGTGTTGGGTGTGGAATGCAGTTCGCCGGAAAAAATGGATCATGCCCGGGGTTAAACGGATGGCAGGGGTGGGGGGAGCATGGCGGTGGCAGGCGGTTCAGGGGAGGGCGGGGCGGCGGCGCCAGGCGGTTAGGCCTGTGGCGGGCTGGCGGCTCGATGCTTGAGAGAGAAGATGGACAATGCATCAATTTCAGAGGTTGAAGAAGCCCTTCTGGCCATCCATGTTGCATCCAACGGCTCACAAGAGTCGACTGACCCAAATTGCTCCTTCAGATTGCAGGATCCACGTGGAATTCAAGGTCTCGAAGGTAGATTCCGCGTCCGCACCCGGTTTGCAGGCTTGGCGCGGGCGCAACCGGCTTTAGCTGCGATAACCACCATGCGCGCCTCCTCCGCGCGGGCGGAGACGATAGTGACATGCTAGCTCCTCCTCGCTGGTGTGCTGGAGCACGCGCTCGTCCTCCTCTTTGTACGCTGCATGCATAGACACGGCTCCATCAGCTGCTCGCGTGCTTGGCAGTGCGGCGGCATCGCGAGGAGGGACTGCAGACGACGAGAGCGGGCGAGCCTTCGACTTCATGGCACAGGGATGGCGGCGACACGGCGGTGATGGGCGATAAATGGTTGGCCGGAGTAGGCGGGCGCCGGCATGCGCAATGGCGGCGGCATATTGATGAGTGCGCGTATGGGAGCTTAGTCTAGTTTTATATAGGGTTGGTCAAACTTAAAAGAAAACCTTACTAGTACACGTAAACATTATACTGTGGCAGCGCTTATATTAGTTACCACAACCACGATATAGAATCTTGTGCAAGCGCGTGAACCGCGGCCGCGCGGTCGATCGAACGGTGCGTCACCGTGTCGTGCTCGAAGGACATCCACCAAACCTTTTTGTGTGTGCGAAAACAATCCCCGAATATTACTCAACTTTTTTTCCTGGAAAAGTTCTTCATGCTACAATATTTCCATATATTTGAATTTAGCTTCAATTCGCGTTTATTTGGATTTGGACGTTTTAGGTGCGCCCTAGTTTTTTTAATACTGATTTTGTGTGTGTGACTAAGAGAGAACGTGTGTATGTGTCCATATGTGTGTTGTGGCAGAAGGGCAATGTGGATACGGTGTGCGTGTGATAGAGACATAGAGAGGTGTGAATGTGCAAATGATCATGCATGAGTGAGACATAGAGAGATGCCGATACATTGTGTATACATGAGAGAATGGTCTTCTATTTGTACCTGTGTGTGTGCGAGAGAGAGAGAGAGGAGCATCCGTAACACAACAACCATCTCTCTCGATTCGTCCGTCCCTCGCACGATCGCATGTAACACATGCATCAACACACACATTTTGACACCCTCACCCGGCCCGTGCCCACCTCAAGGCCCGCACATCGCTCTCTATCTCGCATGCACAATCTCTTCGTGAAAACCCTATTTAGCATGTAGCTTTCCGTCACATACACACACATGTCTCTCCATAGGTTTGATTTCTCTCAATATCTGACACACACACACACACACACACACACACACACACACATACCGCACACACACCCCCTCCCCCGAGACACAATTCATTCCCATCCAAGGTTATATGGCGACCACTCTCGCTTGTGCTTCTCTACATCCTAGCATGCACACCACCTCAATCTTCAAAGAGGGCATCGAGGAGATCGAAGACGGCGACCACACTGCACTAGAGAATGCGGGGCCATTTGGAAGCAAGATGATGTGACGACGACTGACTGACTCCTCCCCCCTCTATCTCCCGCACAAAATTACCGATCCCTCTCTCTCCCGAATTTTTTTCAATCCCTCAACCCACAAGATCCTTCCCCTCTCGTCCATGTTTTTCCAGCTCTCTCATCAAACCTGTTGTCTCTTCTCCTTCCATGTGTACAGAATCCGGATGCACACGCATCTCACGTATATTACATGTCTCCATCTTTCTCACAGACCTAACTTCTTCCTCTCTCTCTCTCTCTCTCTCTCTGTCTCATTATGTTTGTCTCCTACTCTCTCGTCCACATACATACAATCTTTCCCGCCCTATCTGCTCCATCTTCGCAAGCTCTCTCTACACGTTTCATTCACACATTGGGATGTTTTCGAAATGTTGCTTTTATAATGGATGATGTAGAGTTATGGTTAGTTTTGTTGCATCCTACAAAGTAATGACTATGAAATGCATTTAGATTTTCATTTGTCTGGGATTATGTGAGTTTGAGCATATTGTGAAGTACTATAGACCTCGTATACATCTTGGAATTCAACAATGATTGTAACTATTGAATTGTATAGATCATTACATTCGAAGTCAGTAGCATAATATATTTATTTCACAATTACAACAAATGATTAATTCACTACAAACTAAGAAAACAAATGTGTACTCCCTCTGTTTTTATTTAAGTCCGCGTATTAGCATTGGTCAAAGTCAAGTTTTGTAAACTCTCAGAAAGTTTATAACAAAAAAAATTATCATATACAATAACAAAGAAATACCATTAGATTCATTATTGAATGTACTTTCACATCATACATATTTGTTATGGTAAATGTTTATATGTTTCTATAAACTTGGTCAAACTTTAGGAAGTTTGACTTCGGTCAAACCTAATATGAAGAGTTAATAAAAACAGAGGGAGTACTAGTAGTTACTAGTACTACTAACTACTAGTACTACTCGCTAGGTTCTTAGCCCAATCACCCAACACGCCACACGGGGAGTTCAGTGTCACAAAATTTTGAGGTCGGCGGGAAAATCTCCCGCGACCCTGATTCGAGTAGTGCGAAGTTACCATAATAGCCTTCGGAACAGGCCTACGGATGACGCTTTGTATGGGGCGGTTTTGGTAACTTCAGGTTCACCCTACCCAGCCAACCCCACCCCGGCACCCAGAGTAGTACACCTGAATACTCCCCATTTTCTATCCCCACCGCAAAATAGACTTCTCCACAGCACCACAACCTTCGTGCTCCTCCCCTTCTACATCGGCGCACTCGTCCACCGCAGTGCATCTACCTCATCAACGACCTCGTACGCTGCACTGGAGCCGGTCCACCGTCATCGTCGTACACAGAGCCTCTTCCCCGGCACCGTCTTCCACGGTCTCAGATCTGCTTCCCGGAAGCCGACGCCGAGCGTAGAAGCACCACCGTCGTGGACAATGAACTGACTCACTGACTCCCATTGCCGACCATGATGCACAGAGGCCGCCGCGACCATCGTACTCCTCCTCGATTGGTAATGTGTGTATTGAATCTCTTAGCAGTACATGTGTAGTTCCAATTTTGTTCATACCTACCCTTCAAATTTCCTGGTTGCTATTGTTCCAGTAAAAGTAATT
Source organism: Triticum aestivum (assembly GCF_018294505.1). Classification (NCBI taxonomy): domain Eukaryota; kingdom Viridiplantae; phylum Streptophyta; class Magnoliopsida; order Poales; family Poaceae; genus Triticum; species Triticum aestivum. The sequence goes on along the minus strand of NC_057814.1, from coordinate 131,390,332 downwards.
GGTTATAGCCTCCATTGTCCAACAGAATATCAGCTTGTAATTGTGCGTCGCTCCTGTATCACGCTATACTTGTGTAGGTTCTTCATCTGCAACCAGTAGTGTGGCAAATGATGGAAAGTTTTTTAGAACTAGCAAGATGCCCATGCGTTGCATAGAACATCAAGATGCATTTGTATGAGTAGTTTATCTTGTGGGAGAAAAGGATCAACGAGGGAAGGCCTTATTTGCAAATGTGGAGAGGGGTGTGGGTATCTTTCTGCAAAATTGCCACAATTTCCTTCCTATCCGTCGGATATAAACCGGACGACCTATATTGCAGGATGGCAGGCACACCATCATCACCAACTCTGTTTTTTAAAAGAGTAGAGAGTAGAGATAAATATTAAATATAAAATAATATAACAGTAGAAGAAGAAGAGTAGAAATAGCAGGGACGTCGGGAAAGGATCGCGCACGCGGGGGGGGGGGGAAGCGGCCGGGCGCGTCGCTAGTTTTGGCGCGTGGCGTCCGACGCGCTTTATAAAATCCAACGCCCTCCCACCGCTCTGTGCCTTGCCACCGCTCTCTCCCCGCTCTTTGCCTCGCCACCGCTCTCTCCCTGCTCTGTGCCTCACCACCACTCTCTCCCCGCTCTGCGCCTTGCCACCGCTATCGCCCTGCTCTTTCTCGCCTCGCTGCCGCCGCGCCACCATGCCGCCGCATCGCCGGGAAACTTGGGGATACCGCGGCGTCCGCGCGCGCCCCTCCGGCGGCTTCTCCGCAGAGATCCGGTTCTGTGGGGATGTGCCTTGGCCTCGGCAATTTCGACACCGCCCACGAGGCCGCCCACACGTACGACGCGGTAGCGTGGCGCCTCCGGTGGCCTCAGAGAACATTGAACTTCCCCAACGTACCGACGCGGGAGCACGCGCAAGAGCTCGCGCCTCTGCCGCGGCTTATCACCGACGAGGATCGTCGCGACAACCAGAGGCGGGAGCACCGTCTCAGCATCGCCGAGATGGACGAGGAAGCCATGGCGTTGTGGCGCCAATGCTTCCCGCATGACATCATCAATGAGCATGAGTTCTAGGCGCAAAGGAGGGCGGAGAGGGAGAAGAGGAGGGCGGAGCGAGCCGCCTAGCGCGAGGACAAGCGTACACAAAAAGCGGACGCTGAATTCAACATGAGGCTAGGAGCAGTGTCGCCCTGGGACTCCGACGATTATCTGTATCTTCATGCCTACATTGAGATGTCGGAGGAGGACATCACCGAGGAGGAGTCGGACGACGAGGAGTAGTTGAACTATCTATTTTTTTATCTATCTATGCTATATCTATGCTGAGAACTATCTATGTCTCTACTCTCTATCTCCACTTCTCTATCTCAGCACTCCGGGCCCGCAAAAGTTGGCTATTCCGGCGCTGTAAACGCTTTTTTAAAGCACCGCGCGTTGCGCATCTGTTGGAGATGCTCTAACATGGCAGACAAGTGCTTTAATGTTGCCCACAAGATGCGTGAGTATTACTAGTATATTTTTCTTGCCATGTTGAGATTTTAAAACCACGAGTGCGAACATGCAGAGGAGCAATGAAGACCAAACATGGGATATTGGGGACATGTTCAAGGGGCGTGGCAAGTTAAAGAGGAGCTGCACCGAACATGTAAAACGAGCTTTGGTGAGTAACACCCTTTCAATTACTTTGGTTTAGCCTCGTGTTCTTCAATGTGTATATGTTGTAGTTTCTGTTTCTCTTAGCCTCTTGTTCTTCGATGTGTAATAAGAAGAGTCTTAAGTTCTAATGCTTTCGTTTTTAGCTTGATGTAGGAAGTGGGTGTTCTCACCTTGTAGTCTGTTTTTATATTTTTTCCTTTTGAATTCACTTCCCCGAGTCCTGTTTATCTGGCTTCTACTAAATGGATTTGGGTTGCTCTGAGTATTGACCTAAAAAAGAAGTAACTTCATGTCAGGATGCAGTTCCTGCGAGGAGGGAAGTATGGTCAACCTCGAGATCATGTTTCCAAAATGAGGCTGGATTACACACAAGGTGCCTGTTCCCTAATGATGCTAGATTAGACACAAGGTGCAAATTCCCAGATGATGCTGCATTACACACAAGCCAGGTGGAGTCGTCAACTATTCGTGTCCTCGTGACTCTAGTAAAGGCTGAAAGAAAGTGTGCAGCAACCCTTGAGAATGTAGCTGAGTTCCTGAAGAAACGAAAAGAGCAATCAGATGCTCTCTTCACCCAAGCCAAAGAAGAGATGGAAGAAGCAAGAAAGAAGCTAGCAGAGGAAGAGCAGGCTAGGCATCTCCGCTATCTAAAACTATTGTCAATAAAATTTTTCCTTCATAATAGCTAGGTTCAAATGTTTATCCAGTCAGCATGCCTCTTGTGATGTCCGTGCATCTACTGATGTGGCACAAAATAATTTTTTTTGGGTCATGTAATAACAGCGATTACTTTCCAAACAATAACAGACGAAGCATTCGACATGGTATAGTTCACGCGCAAGCCCAACATTCCAAGTTCAACTTCCACATCAAACTCATATTCACAGATATCTGCACATTCATAGATTATGTCCAAAACCATGATTCACTTCAAAGCCAAAAAAATGTGAGGGGAGTTATAAAAAAAGAAAAACCTCTAGTTCCTACTACCAGTGTGAGCACGACAAGTCAAGACCATGCGTAATTAATTATATTTTGGTCATTTTTTGACTAATCGCGAATAACTTCTGGAAGCATGTATAATTTCTAATGCCGGCCGCGGCTGGGGTCCATGATGTTTTGAGCCAAACCGGGCAACACACCGGGTGTCTATGCCGGTGACGCGGTGGTCATAGCATTCATGGGTTCAGAGCGGCGGCGGCTCCCGTGGTCTACTATTCCTCGGTGTCGGCGGTGGCCGCAAATGTGTTGGCCACCTCCGCCAGCATGCCGCGGTTCCGCCAATGTTTGCGCCGGATGGCGCGGTCAACCACGGTGCACTGGACGCCGTGGTCCCCCGTGTGCCAGCGTGCAACAACTGGCCACTCCTCTGCGAGCGGTCTTGGAGCGTCGAGTTGATGCACCAGGGGCCAGCTTGGAGCGGTGGCTTGCTCCGCCCCTTGCCCGCCTGCAGCCTCGCCTATGGTACTGACGGCCTGGGGCGGGGAGGGAGGTGGGGCAGCGAGTTGCCTGGCTTGTCATGGCACCCAGCCGGCTTTTATGCTGGAGAACTTGTCTTCCTGCTCACCGGATGCTATGGAGAGTGTGGAGAAAATGGTGCAGGGAGGATATGGGGAGCAGCGGTGTGGTGCGGTTCTTGCCAGGCGTGTGGCCTCGTTTAAATAGCGAGCGGACGAGAGGAGCCAGCCGACGTTGTGTTCTAAAATGCCGGCCGGCTCGCGGAAGGATGTGTTGCTGGCACATGCGCAGATTCAATGGAGGTAGGTGGGGCAGTCTGAAGCCGGTTGTATGCGGTGAGGAGGCATGTTCAGCCTGGCCTGCAGCGAGTGGGGCCCTCTTGGCCGACGCGCTGGTTCAATGCCTGCGCTATGAGAGGTGGCGTCGGTGTCAGAGCAATCACTCCCTCCAGTCCTTTTTTGTTTGGGTATAACAAAATCTCGTTTTCCATTCACATTTTACAAGTAAAATTCATGGACAAACTTTGACCCAAAATATGATGGGGACTAGTAAACCAGGACGGAGGTAGTAGTTTTTTTTATCAAAGAAGGGCTTCCCCCTTCCAATTTTCATTACTGAAAACCAACATCGAAGCCATAGTATTTGCCCTAGAACTACCAGGTTCAACATCTCGCAACATAAAACCATACAACCATACGCCAAGGAGGTAGTAGTTATGAATTCCATCTTCGCTCCATATCAATCGTTCTAAAAACTACTTTGTACTTATAACGCGCCATTGAAAATCGGAACTCTTACCCCGCTAAAAAAATGATATTTTAAACGTGGCTACTCGATCAGTGGCAACTGGCGAGCCACCGCCTCCAGGTCGTTCACCTGTGGTCCCGACCATCAACTCCTACGGATCAATTTATCACGCAAGCTCACTATTCCTACAAAGGTGCGCTCCACCACGTACCCGATACCCGCACATGCAGCAATCCTGCACCTAGGGTTTTAGGGCTTATTTGTCAACGATGCCTTTATGTAACTCTCATGTGTGCGAGACAGCGAGAGACCGACTGCGTGCGTGCGCCTCTTCTCTTCGTATATGTAGTCCACCGTTTGTCTGGTGTCCAAAAAATTATACAGTACTACTAGCAATGTGGCAATGCGTTGCCACACGATTGATGTCTACTATGCAACTTTATTCTTGTAGACAAGTGTTGGGCCTCCAAGCGCAGAGTTTTATAGGACAGTAGCAATTTTCCCTCAAGTGGATGACCTAAGGTTTATCAATTTGTGAGAGGTGTAGGATGAAGATGGTCTCTCTCAAACGACCCTGCAACCAAATACAAGAAATCTCTTCTGTCCCCAACACACACAATACAATGGAAAATTGTATAGGTGCACTAGTTCAGCGAAGAGATGGTGATAAAAGTGTAATATGGATGGTAGAAATATATTTTTATAATCGGAATAAATAAAAACAGCAAGGTAGAAAATAATAAACGGGCACAAAAACAGTGTTGCATTGCTTGAAATGAGGCCTAGGGTCCGTACTTTCGGTAGCGCAATCTCTCAACAGTGCTAATATAATTGGATCATATAACCACCCCACAAAGTTCGATGAAGAATCACTCCAAAGTTCCTATCTAGCGGAGAACATAAGAATAAATTGTTTGTAGGGTACGACACCACCCCAAAACTATTATTTCCGTTCAATCTATTCAAGAGTTCGTACTAAAATAACACAAAGCCATTCTTTCTGTTCGATCTATCCTAGAGTTCGTACTAAAATAACACCAAAGAAAATTCATATTCATAATACTCAATCCAACACAAAGAACTTCAAAGAGTTCCCCAAGATTTCTACCGGAGAAACAAAGACAAGAACGTGCATCAACACCTATTCATAGATTACCCCAATGTCACCTCGGGAATCCGTGAGTTGAGTGCCAAAACATATATCAAGTGAATCAATACGTACCCCATTGTCACCACGAGTATTCAATTGGAAGACATATATCAAGTGTTCTCAAATCCATAAAAGTATTCAATCCGATAACAACGAAACCTGAAAGGGAAAAACTCAATTCATCACAACAAGATAGAGAGGGGAAAACACCATATGATCTGACTATATTAACAAAGCCCGCGATACATCAAGATCGTGACATCTCAAGAACACGAGAGAGAGAGATTAAACACATAGCTACTGGTACAAACCCTCAGCCCCGAGGGTGGACTACTGCCTCCTCATCATGGTGGCCGCCGGGATGATGAAGATGGCCACCGGTGATGATTCCCCCATCCGGCAGGGTGCCGGAAAGGGTCTAGATTGGTTTTCGGTGGCTACAAAGCCTTGCGGCGGCGGAACTTCCGATCTAGGTTAACCCCGAACGGTTTTGGAATATTTGTGAATTTATAGGGTAAAGAGGGGGTGCGGGAGGCCACCGAGGTGGGCACAACCCACCTGGGCGCGCCTGGGCCCCCAGGGTCGCCCTTGTGGGTTGTGCCCCCCTCGGGGCACCCCCAGGTGCTGCTCTGGCCCATCTTGGGTGTTCTGGTCCATACAAAATCTCCAGCAAGTTTCGCGGTGTTTGGACTCTGTTTGATATTGATTTCCTGCGATGTAAAAAACAAGCAAAAAACAGCAATTGGCCTGGGCACTGGTTCAATAGGTTAGTCCCAAAAAATGATATAAAGTTGCTATAAAATGATTGTAAAACATCCAAGAATGATAAAATAACAGCATGAATACTTCATAAATTATAGATACGTTGGAGACGTATCAGCATCCCCAAGCTTAATTCCTACTCGTCCTGGAGTAGGTAAATGATAAAAGAAATAATTTATGAAGTGTGAATGCTAGCAAAGTGCACAAGTTTGATCAATGACAATTTCAATCACTTTTCCTAGCATCATAACATCAATTCTTTCTTATAAAACTTCTCATGTTATAGTAGCAACCAATTCACATGTTAAGGTTCAAACAATGAACTCTCTTGAAACTCAACAACCTATCTTCTTAGTCACCAAGCAATTGCAATTCAAATTATTCAACAAAGTTTAAGCAATAGCTCCACATACTGAACCATCATATAGTCTTCTATGATTGCTAACACTCACTGCATACACATGAGCAAAACGTTTCAACCGGACACATATAATGATAGGGGCTTATTTTTTTGCCTCCCAACGTATTCACCTTAAGGGTGATGTCAATAATAATAACTCATGGTACCCATATTCAACATGAGATATGTGCCTCGATCTTTCCTCACCACATGATGCTTGCCAAACGAGAAAAATAAAACGGAATAGAGAGAAAAACTTTGACTCTTTGCATAAAAGTAAATACTGAAAATTAAAAGATAGGCCCTTCGCAGAGGGAAGCAGAGGTTGCCATGCGCTGTTTTGTTTGTATGCTCAATCCCTTAGTGCAAAATAACATCATGTTATATTGCCCCTTATGATAGCAACCTTTATTATGCAGTCTGTCGCTTTTATTCTTTGCCATCACAAGTTCGTACAACGCTCAATTTTCTCTTACACTAAATGATCTAACACTTTTAGAAGCAATTTTTATTGCCTTATTGCACGGATGACAACTTACTTGAAGGATCTTGCTCAATCCTTAGGTAGGTATGGTGGACTCTTGAAAATAAGATTTGGGTTTAAGGGTTTTTGGATGCACAAGTAGTATCTCTACTTGGTGCGGAATTTTTCTCTAGCAAAGATGGGGAGCAAGCACCACATGTTCAAGGATCTATGACAATATAACTTCTATGTGAATATGGACAAAAATAAATCATTACGTTGTCTTCCTTGTCCAACGTCAGCGGCATATAATATTTTGATGGGGGCTCACAATCACAAAAGATTTCCAAGATAGCGTAATTGCATGTGAAGGTTCTCTTCCTTATACTAATTATTCGTGAATTGCTTGTATGACCAAAATTGTGATTGTCAAGCCTCAAAAGATTTCACTTTCTAAACCCATTGTGAAGCTACCACTAGGCATGATATGATTTCAATTTATTCAACAATTTACTCATAGGATATAAGTGAAGCACAAGAGCAATTCCAAAGAAAAGAGCTTCGTTGACGGGATGTGAATGCCACTTACTTAGCCTCCTTGGCAACTATTTGAGGACTCTATTTTATTTGAAAACTTTCAGATCTAAGTATTTTATCAAAACATAAAGTAAAACAAAACAAAATGACATTTCAAGGATAGCACACATCATGTGAAGAAGCAAAAACTTAGGCTCAACCAATACTAACCGATAATTGATGAAGAAGAAATGTGGGATGCCTACCGGGGCATCCCCAAGCTTAGATGCTTGAGACTTCTTGAAATATTATCTTGGGGTGCCTTGGGCATCCCCAAGCTTGAGCTTTTGCGTCTCCTTAATTCCTCTCATATCACGGTTTTCCTAAATCCCAAAAGCTTCATCCACACAAAACTCAACAAGAACTCGTGATATAAGTTAGTATAAACCAATGCAAAACCTTATCATTCTCTACTGTGGCAAATCACTAAAATTATTATTCAACATTTCATCATAAATGCCTCTGCATATTTAATACTCCTATCCTCAAATAGAATCATTAAACAAGCAAACATATGCAAACAATGCAAACATAACAGCAATCTGCCAAAACAATACAGTCTGTAAAGAATGCAAGAGTAACAATATTTATTGAACTACAAACATTATGAAATTCTACCACACTGTAGAAAATTTATCAGAGCTTATTATGCAAAAAGTTTCAACATTTTATCGCATTCTGACTTTTCTAGGGAATTTTTGCAACAACGGTAAACTTTCTGTTTTCAAGCAGCAACATGTAGACATGCAAAATAAGCATGACAAAGACTATCAATGCCACTTTTATTGAAGTAAAATATGCAAAACATTATTCTAAATAACAGCAAGCGAATCCTAACAAAATAAATTGACACTCTAAGCAAAACACATATCATCTGACGAATGAAAACATAGCTCCATGTGAGGTTACCGATAATGTTGGAGACGAAAGAGGGGATGCCTCCCGGGCATCCCCAAGCTTAGTTGTTTGGATCTTACTTGGATATTAACTTGGGGTGCCTTGGGCATCCCCAAGCTTACGGTCTCTTCACTCCTTATTCTCCTCATCGATGTCTCACCCAAAACTTGAAAACTTCAATCACACAAAACTTAACGGAACTTTGTGAGATAGGTTAGTATGATAAAGAGCAAACCGTTTCACTTTTGGTACTCTCAAAGACAAGATTCATAATTTTTCTCACACAATGCCTACTGTAGGATATCATTTCCACAATTTATATTGAGCAATATAAGCCATAGAAACTAGAAAACAAGCAAACTATGCATTGAAAATAGAATCTGTCAAAAACAGAATAGTCTGTAGTAATCTGTACTACAACCATACTTCTGGTACTCCAAAAATTATGAAAAAATTAGGACCACGTGAGAAATTTGTATATTAAGCTTCTGCAAAAGAATCAACTCGAAATCACTCTTCTGTTAAAAATAAGAATTATTTTTGTGAGCACATAAGTTTCTGTTCTTCAGCAAGATCAAAGCAACTATCACCCAACATGATCCTAAAGGCTTTACTTGGCACTTTATTTAAACAAGAGCAATAAAACATGATCAATAAAATAGCATAATCATGTGAACACACAAAAACAGTAGGTAAAAGTGTTGGGTTGTCTCCCAACAAGCGCTTTTCTTTAATGCCTTTTAGCTAGGCATGATGAGTTCAAAGATGCTCGCATAAGAGATAAGAATTGAAACATAAAGAGAGCATCATGAAGCATATGACTAGCACATTTAGGTCTAACCCAGTTCCTATGCATAGGGATTTTGTGAGCAAACAACTGATGGGAACAAGAATAACCTAGCATAGGAAGGCAAAACAAGTGCAACTTCAAAACAATCAACTCACAGAGAAGAAACTTGATAATATTGAGATATGTAAGAGCATAAGTTCCTTCCTCATAATAATTTTCAGAAACATCATGAATGGATTAAAAAGTTTAACTATCATATACATCACTCTTTTCATGATGCACAAGAATAGAATATTTATAACTCTTTATGGCATACATGTCATCATCATAATCATCATAGATAGCAACTTCATTGTCATAAACAATTGAAACCTCGTCCAAAATAGTGGATGTATCACTAAATAAAGTCATGACCTCTCCAAATCCACTTTCATCAATATTGTAATAAGATTCAACACCCTCCAAAATAGTGGGATTATTACTACCTAGAGTTGACACTCTTCCAAACCCACTTTTATCAATGTAATCATCATAAATAGGAGGCATGCTATAATCATAATAAATTTTCTTATCAAAAGTAGAAGGAATCAAAGGATCATATTCACTAATCAAAGCATCCCCAAGCTTAGGACAAGCATTATTTGCAGCAAATAAATATTCAAACATGTCATACCCATTAAACATAGGATCCCCAAGCTTGTGGTTTTGCATATCATCACAATCATTCTTATCAATAGCATGAATGGCACAAATAGTATAGCAAACATTATTATCATATTCTTCCAAGCAAGTGCTAAAAATATTTCCAAGATCATAAGGGATATCGTTGTCTTCCCAATCATAATCATTACAAAAAGTAGTAGGTATCACAAAATCACACTCAATATCATCATCTTCCATCAACATATTTGATTCACTTTCATGAGGCACAATGGTGATAGGAGCAAAATTATTTGGGAGAGATACCTTTTTACCTTTATTCTTTCTTCTTTTCTTCTTCGTCACCACATCATGTGTGGGTTTAATTAATTTTTTCAAGCATCTTGTTGAAGAGATTGATTGGATTGGAAGCTCCTGCTCGTTACCTGATTCATCATAATAAACACTAGGAGGGTATTGGGAAACATTTTCCCTTTCATTAGTACTCTCTTCATATTCCATTTGTTTTCTTGTCTTTAGGTAGTTGGCAATATGAGGATTCTCAATTCAATTTACCGCACAAAACATATAAATTTATTCTAGATCAAAATCAAGAAACCTCTCGGGATTTGGAAAACCCTTAGTTATACGTTTCATTTCTTCATACCCGAAAAGAAGATTAAGCTCTTTATGATCCTCAAGGGTAATCAAGTTATCACAATTTTTGGATACGATTCGATCATGAAATAATTTTCATTGGAGATTTAAATGACCACATTCATTGCAAAGTTCACAAGGATGGCGAAAAAATTACATCTTTCAGCACAATCATCTCGCCTCTCTTGCAACTTTTTTATTTCTAAATATTTATGCTTCTTACAAAATCTATCTTCCCTTTTTGGTGTGCAGTTGCACTCCCAATTCACTCCGCAAAAATTGACATGCTTATAAGAAACATTTTTTTTCATGACTTGTGCAATCATCATTAGCACTTTGGATATTCAAAGAATTCATACTAACAACATTGCAATCATGCTCATCATTCAAATATTTTGTGCCAAACATTTTATTGACTTCCTCTTCTAACAATTGAGCACAACTTTCTGAACCATCATTTTCAAGAAAGATATTATAAAGATGATCAATAATATGATGCAACCTAAATTCCTTTTTTATGTAGTTTTCTATTGTAAAACCAAACTAGTGATAAAATAAGAAACTACAAGATTCAATTGGAAGATCTAAAGATAGACCTTCAAGCACTCACCTCCCCGGCAACGGCGCCAGAAAAGAGCTTGATGTCTACTATGCAACTTTATTCTTGTAGACACGTGTTGGGCCTCCAAGCGCAGAGTTTTGTAGGACGGTAGCAATTTTCCCTCAAGTGGATGACCTAAGGTTTATCAATCCGTGAGAGGTGTAGGATGAAGATGATCTCTCTCAAACGACCCTACAACCAAATACAAGAAATCTCTTGTCTCCCCAACAAACCCAATACAATGGCAAATTGTATAGGTGCACTAGTTCGGCGAAGAGATGGTGATAAAAGTGTAATATGGATGGTAGAAATATATTTTTATAATCTGAATAAATAAAAACAGAAAGGTAGAAAATAGTAAACGGGCACAAAAACGGTATTGCAATGCTTGAAAATGAGGCCTAGGGTCCGTGCTTTTGCTAGTGCAATCTCTCAACAGTGATAATATAATTGGATCATATAACCACCCCTCAAAGTGCGATGAAGAATCACTTCAAAGTTCCTATCTAGCGGAGAACATAAGAATAATTTTTTTGTAGGGTACGAAACCACCTCAAAGCTATTCTTTCGGTTCGATCTATTCAAGAGTTCGTACTAAAATAACACAAAGCTATTCTTTCCGGTCGGTCTATCCTAGAGTTCGTACTAAAATAACACCAAAGCAAATCATATTCATAATACTCAATCCAACACAAAGAACTTCAAAGAGTGCCCCAAGATTTCTACTGGAGAAACAAAGACATGAAGGTGCATCAACCCCTATGCATAGATTACCCCAATGTCACCTCGGAAATCCACGAATTGAGTGACAAAACATATATCAAGTGAATCAATACGATACCCCATTGTCACCACGAGTATTCAATTGCAAGACATATATCAAGTGTTCTCAAATCCATAAAAGTATTCAATCCGATAACAACGAAATCTCAAATGGAAAAACTCAATTCATCACAACAAGATAGAGAGGGGAAAACACCATATGATCCGACTATGTTAGAAAAGCCCGCGATACATCAAGATCGTGACATCTCAAGAACATGAGAGAGAGATTGAACACATAGCTACTGGTACAAACCCTCAGCCCCGAGGGTGGACTACTCCCTCCTCATCATGGTGGCCGCCGGAATGATGAAGATGGCCACCGGTGATGATTCCCCCAATCCCGCAGGGTGCCGGAATGGTTCTAGATTGGTTTTCGGTGGCTACAGAGCCTTGCGGCGGCGAACTTCTGATTTAGGTTAACCCCGAAGGTTTGTGGAATATTTGGGAATTTATAGGGTAAAGAGGGGGTGCGGGAGGCCAACAAGGTGGGCGCAACCCACCTGGGCGTCTGGGCCCCCAGGCGCGCCCTGGTCGGTTGGGCCCCCCTCGGGGCACCCCCCCAGGTGCTGCTCTGGCCCATCTTGGGTGTTCTGGTCCATAAAAAATCTCCAGCAAGTTTCGCGGTGTTTGGACTCCATTTGATATTGATTTCCTGTGATGTAAAAAACAAGCAAACAACAGCAACTGGCACTGGGTCAATAGGTTAGTCCCAAAAACTAATATAAAGTTGCTATAAAATGATTGTAAAACATCCAAGAATGATAAAATAACAGCATGAATACTTCATAAATTATAGATACGTTGGAGACGTATGAGCAACTCCAAGCTTAATTCCTACTCGTCCTCGAGTAGGTAAATGGTAAAAGAAATAATTTATGAAGTGTGAATGCTAGCAAAGTGCACAAGTTTGATAATTGACAATTTCAATCACTTTTCCTAGAATCATAATAGTAATTCTTTCTTGTAAAACTTCTCATGTTATAGTAGCAACCAATTCACATGTTAAGGTTCAAACAATGAACTCTCTTGAAACTCAACAACTTATGTTCTTAGTCACCAAGCAATTGCAAATCAACTTATTCAGCAGAGTTTAAGTAAGAGATCCTCATACTCAACCATCATGTAGTCTTCTATGTTTGCTAACACTCCCCGCATACACATGAGCAAAACGTTTCAACCGGACACATAGAAAGATAGGGGCTTATTGTTTTGCCTCCCAACGTATTCACCTCAAGGGTGATGTCAGCAATAATAACTCATGCTACACATATTCAACTAGACATATGTGCCTAGATCATTCCTCACCACATGATCCTTGCCGAAAGAGAAAAATAAAAAGGAATAGAGTGAAAAACTTTGACTCTTTGCATGAAAGTAAGTACTGAAAATTAAAGGATAGGCCCTTCGCAGAGGGAAGCAGAGGTTGCCATCCGCTTATTTGTTTGTATGCTCAACCCCTTAGTGCAAAAGAACGTCACGTTATATTGCCCCTTATGATAGCAACCTTTATTATGAAGTCTGTCGCTTTTATTCTTTGCCATCACAAGTTCGTATATCGCTCAATTTTCTCCTACACTAAATGATTTAACACTTTTAGAAGCAATTTTTATTGGCTTATTGCACTGATGACAACTTACTTGAAGGATCTTGCTCAATCCTTAGGTAGGTATGGTGGACTCTTGAAAATAAGATTTGGGTTTAAGGGTTTTTGGATGCACAAGTAGTATCTCTACTTGGTGCGGAATTTTTGGCTAGCAAAGATGGGGGGAAAGCACCACATGTTGAAGGATCAATGACAATATAACTTCTATGTGAATATGAACAAACTTAAATCATTATGTTGTCTTCCTTGTCCAACGTCAACAATTTTGGCATATAATATTTTGATGGGGGCTCACAATCACAAAAGATTTCCAAGATAGCGTATTTGCATGTGAAAGTTCCCTTCCTTATACTAATTATTCGTGAATTGCTTGTATGACCAAAATTGTGATTGTCAAGCCTCAAAAGATTTCACTTTATAAACCCATTGTGAAGCTACCACTAGGCATGATATGATTTCAACTTCATGACATTCAATTTATTCAACAATTTACTCATAGGATATAAGTGAAGCACAAGAGCAATTCCAAAGAAGAGAGCTTCATTGACGGGATGTGAATGCCGCTTAGTTAGCCTCCTTGGCAACTATTTGAGGACTCTATTTTATTTGAAAACTTTCAGATATAAGTATTTTATTAAAAAAACAAGTAAAATAAAACAAAATGACATTTCAAGGATAGCACACATCATGTGAAGAAGCAAAAACTTAGGCTCAACCAATACTAACCGATAATTGTTGACAAAGAAAGGTGGGATGCCTACCGGGGCATCCCCAAGCTTAGATGCTTCATACTTCTTCAAATATTATCTTGGGGTGCTTTGGGCATCCCCAAGCTTGAGCTTTTGTGTCTCCTTAATTCCTCTCATATCACAGTTTTCCTAAATCTCAAAAGCTTCATCCACACAAAACTCAACAAGAACTCGTGAGATAAGTTAGTATAAACCAATGCAAAAACCTTATCATTCTCTAGTGTAGCAAATCACTAAAATTATTACTCAACATTGCATAATAAATACCTCTGCATATTTAATACTCCTATCCTCAAATAGAATCATTAAACAAGCAAAAATATGCAAACATAACAGCAATCTGCCAAAACAGTACAGTCTGTAAAGAATGCAAGAGTATCAATACTTATTCAACTGCAAACATTATGAAATTCTACCACACTGTAGAAATTTTATCAAAGCTTATTATGCAAAAAGTTTCAACATTTTACCACACTGTAGGAATTTTTGCAACTGCGGTAAACTTTCTGTTTTCAAATGGTAACATGTAGACTTGCAAAATAAGCATGTCAAAGGCTATCAATGCCACTTTTATTGAAATAAAAGATGCAAAACATTATTCTAAATAACATCAAGCGAATCCTAACAAAATAAATTGACGCTCCAAGCAAAACACATATCATGTGACGAATGAAAACATAGCTCCAAGTGAGGTTACCGATAATGTTGGAGATGAATGAGGGGATGCCTTCCGGGCATCCCCAAGCTTAGTTGCTTGGATCTTACTTCGATATTAACTTGGGGTGCCTTGGTCATCCCCAAGCTTAGGGTTTTTCCACTCCTTATTCTCCTTGTATCGATGTCTCAACCAAAACTTGAAAACTTCAATCACACAAAACTTAACGGAACTTTGTGAGATAGGTTAGTATGATAAAGAGCAAACCATTTCACATTTGGTACTGTCAAAACAAGATTCATAATTGTTCTCACACATTGCCTACTGTAGCTTATCATTTCCAAAATTTATATTGAGCAATATAAGCCATAGAAACTAGAAACCAAGCAAACTATGCATTGAAAATAGAAATTTTCAAAAACAGAACAGTCTATAGTAATCTGTATTCAAACCATACTTCTGCTACTCCAAAAATTATGAAAAAATTAGGAACACGTGAGAAATTCGTATATTAAACTTCTTCAAAAAGAATCAACTCAAAATCACTCTTCTGGTAAAAATAAGAATTATTTTCGTGAGCACATAAGTTTCTGTTTTTCAGCAAGATCAAAGCAACTTTCACCCAACATGATCCTAAAGGCTTTACTTGGGACTTTATTGAAACAAAAGCAATAAAACATGATCAATACAGTAGCATAATCATGTGAACACACAAAAACAGTAGGTAAAAGTGTTGGGTTATCTCCCAACAAGCTCTTTTCTTTAATTCCTTTTAGCTAGGCATGATGAGTTCAAAGATGCTCGCATAAAAGATAAGAATTGAAACATAAAGAGAGCATCATGAAGCATATGACTAGCACATTTAGGTCTATCCCACTTCCTATGCATAGGGATTTTGTGAGCAAACAACTTATGGGAACAAGAATAACCTAGCATAGGAAGGCAAAACAAGTGCAACTTCAAAACAATCAACACATAGAAAAGAAACTTGATATATTGAGATATGTAAGAGCATAAGTTCCTTCCTCATAATAATTTTCAGAAACATCATGAATGGATTCAACAATATAACTATCACATATAGCACTCTTTTCATGATGCACAAGCATAGAAGATTTATCATTCTTTATGGCATACATGTCATCATCATAATCATCATAGATAGCAACTTCATTGTCATAATCAATTGTAACCTCTTCCAAAATAGTGGATGTATCACTAAATAAAGTCAAGACCGCTCCAAATCCACTTTCATCAATATTGTAATAAGATTCAACACCCTCCAAAATTGTGGGATTACTACTACCTAGAGTTGACACTCTTCCAAACCCACTTTTATCAATGTAATCATCATAAATAGGAGGCATGCTATCATCATAATAAATTTTCTTATCGAAAGTAGAAGGAATCAAAGGATAATATCATTAAGCAAAGCATCCCCAAGCTTAGGACAAGCATTATGTCCAGCAAATAAATCTTCAAACATGTCATACTCATTAATTAAACATAGCATCCCCAAGCTTGTGGTTTTGCATATCATCACAATCATTCTTATCAATAGCATGAATGGTACTAATAGTATAGCAAACATTACTATCATATTCTTCCAAGCAAGTACTAAAAAGATTTTCAAGATCATAAGGGATATTGTTGTCTTCCCAATCATACTCATTACAAAAAGTAGTAGGTATCACAAAATCACACTCAATATAATCATCCTCCATCAACATATTTGAATCACTTTCATGAGGCACAATGGTGATAGGAGCAACATTATTCGGGAGAGTTATCTTTTTAACTTTATCAATCCGTGAGAGGTGTAGGATGAAGATGGTCTCTCTCAAACGACCCTACAACCAAATACAAGAAATCTCTTGCGTCCCCAACACACCCAATACAATGGCAAATTGTATGGGTGCACTAGATCGGCGAAGAGATTGTGATAATAGAGTGATATGGATGGTAGAAATATATTTTTATATTCTGAATAAATAAAAACAGCAAGGTAGCAAATAGTAAACGGGCACAAAAACTGTATTGCAATGCTTGAAAATGAGGCCTAGAGTCCGTACTTTCGCTAGTGCAATCTCTTAACAGTGCTAATATAATTGGATCATATAACCACCCCTCAAAGTGCGATGAAGAATCACTCCAAAGTTCCTATCTAGCGGAGAACTTAAGAATAAATTGTTTGTAGGGTACGAAACCACCTCAAAGCTATTCTTTCCGTTCGATCTATTCAAGAGTTCGTACTAAAATAACACAAAGCTATTCTTTCCGTTCGATCTATCCTATAGTTCGTACTAAAATAACACCAAAGCAAATTCATATTCATAATACTCAATCCAACACAAAGAACTTCAAAGAGTGCCCCAAGATTTCTACCGGAGAAACAAAGACAAGAACATGCATCAACCCCTATGCATAGATTACCCCAATGTCACCTCGGGAATCCGCGAGTTGTGTGCCAAAACATATATCAAGTGAATCAATACGATACCCCATTGTCACCACGAGTATTCAATTGCAAGACATATATCAAGTGTTCTCAAATCCATAAAAGTATTCAATCCAATAACAATGAAATCTCAAAGGGAAAAACTCAATTCATGACAACAAGATGGAGAGGGGAAAACAACATATGATTCGACTATATTAACAAAGCCCAGGATACATCAAGATCGTGACATCTCAAGAACACGAGAAAGAGAGATTAAACACATAGCTACTGGTACAAACCCTCAGCCCCGAGGGTGGACTACTCCCTTCTCATCGTGGTGGCCGCCGGGATGATGAAGATGGCCACCGGTGATGATTCCCCCTATCCAGCAGGGTGCCGGAAAGGGTCTAGATTGGTTTTCGGTGGCTACAAAGCCTTGCGGCGGCGGAACTTTCGATCTAGGTTAACCCCGAACGGTTTTGGAATATTTGTGAATTTATAGGGTAAAGAGGGGGTGCGGGAGGCCACCGAGGTGGGCACAACCCACCTGGGCGCGCCTGGGCCCCTAGGTGCACCCTGGTGGGTTGTGCCCCCCTTGGGGCACCCCCAGGTGCTTCTCTGGCCCATCTCGTGTTCTGGTCCATCAAAAATCTCCAGCAAGTTTCGCGGTGTTTGTACTCCGTTTGATATTGATTTCCTACGATGTAAAAAGAAAAAAGCAAAAAACAGCAACCGCCACTGGGCACTGGGTCAATAGGTTAGTCCCAAAAAATGATATAAAGTTGCTATAAAATGATTGTAAAACATCCAAGAATAATAAAGTAACAACATGAATACTTCATAAATTATAGATACGTTGGAGACGTATCAACGATCAAAGTATATTAATACATATTCACCGATTTGATAGAAAAAAGTGTCTAGTTTTGATATACGTATATCACTAAAAATATGTTATGTTTTACTCAAAATATATTCCTTTGGCGGTTTTGATGAGATAAGGGAGGAATGTGGTTGGTTTCAAGATTCGAGAAGTGGTGTATCTCTAATTTCTACTCTTACTAGCAAGAGGCCCATGCGTTGCACGGAACATCAAGATCTTGTGGGAGAAAAGGATGAACGAAGGAAGGCCTTATTTGCAAATGTGGAGAGAAGTGCGGGTAAATTGTCATAGTTTCCTTCCTATCCGTTAGATATAGATCGGACGACCTATATTGCAGGATGGTAGGCACACCATCATCACCGACTATGCTTTTTATAAGAGTAGAGATTAAAAACAGAGTTGGTGATGATGGTGTGCCTGCCATCCTGCAATATAGGCCGTCCGATTTATATCTGACGGATAGGAAGGAAACTATGGCAATTTTGTAAAAAGATACCCACACCGCTCTGCACATTTGCAAATAAGGCCTTCCCTCGTTCATCCTTTTCTCCCACAAGATAAACTACTCATACAAATGGATCTTGATGTTCCGTGCAACGCATGGGCATCTTGTTAGTTGTTTCAAAAAGCCCATGTGTGTGTATGTTGTGTGTGTGAGAGAGAGGGAGAGAGGAGGAGGACGGAGTGCATGTGTGACAAAGACACAAAGAGTGTGTGTGCGAGAGGTATCAGCTTAAAATGAGGAGATAGTGTGTGTGTGTGTGCACGATCAATAGGGCGTGTCTCAAGAAGGGACGAAAAATCTACATAGATACAAGGAGCATGAGAGAGACATGTACGCGATAGTGGAAGCACGAGTGTGCGGGTGTATAAACTTATCCGGAGGCTAGTCGATCAATGTTTGTGAGAGAAATACGAGTCGGGGTGCGAAAGCGAGGGTTTTGTGTGTGTGTGTGAGAGACGGTAGTCGGGAAGGGGAGTGGAAGCAGGAGTTGTGTGTGTGAGAGAGAGATGGTAGTCGGGAAGGCGAGTGGAAGCAGGAGTTGTGTGTGTGTGTGTGAGAGAGAGGGGGGAGTTTGTCTAATCGGTAAACAAATTAATAATGTCAGTTTTATAACTGGGATGGAGACGGAAAGGAGAGCGCAACAAATGTTGTGTCTGCGGGAGAGAGTAATTTTAGTGGTACGAGTCATATCTATAGAGATATAGGGTGTGTGAGAGAACCCCATAGAGAGAAAGACAAAGTGAAAGACGAGTGAGACTGTGTGTGTGGCGGTGAAAAAGAAAGCTTAGGTACCTAGTGATACCAGAGAATGGTAGAGACGTGAGAGATAATGAAAACCGTGTAATGTATAATGATAGGGAGAGTGTGACACTTCTCAAGGGAGACGTCGAGAGACCATGTTTGCGAAAATAGGAGAAACATGAAGTGAGCGTGCGGGTGAGCTGGAGAAAAGAGAGTGAGAGCTACATGAAGGAGCATGCGAGAGAGATGGGCGTGAAGGGAGTCAACATAAAAGGGATTCAAATATTTGAATTCGAGATGATGATACATGTAATTCATATTTGAACCAAAATTTACCTATCAAACATGCATACTCATATGAATTAATGCGCATCTATGTTATTTAATATGTAGATATTACTGATCCATACATTTTAGTAGAACATAATTTGGTTTAAATTTTTTGAATTCAACCTTATGATTTTGAGATCATTGTATTTGTAAATCATATTATATATATAAAGGAGCAGAATTCTTTGTTGTGCTTTTGAAAGTATATATAAAGAAATGATGTATATAGAATTTTATTCCAATCGAAAATGGATCCTGCCCGAACAAAAATAGAATACGAACTGGATTCGAATTGAGTTGGCACGGTAAATGTGCACTCTTTATCTGCAAAAATTTGAACCAAGCGGGGAAAGTCGCAGTAACCGCCCGAAACCAAAATCTGCGAGATGGAAATTACTGCCTATCCCTGACACGCAAAGCCTATCAGCTCGATTTCTATAGGTTTCGATGGGGGTAGGTTTGTAATTTCACTCAAACGTGACATAACTGCCTCTCACCCGGATTCATACACGGTGGGCGCCAAAACATAGTGTCTCCTCGGCCGAAATCGACACCCTCCCTGATTCATACACGGTGGGCGCCAAAACAAACTCTCGTCGGCAAACATTCGGTGTATGCGAGATTATTGTCCTATCCCCAACCGACTAATATTGCTGTGGTGTAGGAAATTTTAAACGAGGGCTAAGTTTGTATCTGATTTGAGAAAGGCGGTCCTTGTAGAAGGTGAAAGACAACTTGTATATCACCGTTGTGGTATTGCGTAGATAAGAACGGTTCTTATAGTTTTTCCTGGCAGCCATGTAAAAAAATGCAAAAACAAAGTAGAGGACGTCTAACTTGTTTTTGCAGGGTATGTTGTGATGTGGTATGGCCAAAACGTGATGTGATATATGTTGATCTATGAGATGATCATGTTTTGTAATAGGTTCACGACTTGCATGTCGATGAGTACGACAACTGGCAGGAGCCATAGGGTTGTCTTTAATTTACTGTATGACCTGCGTGTCAACGATTTTAATGCCATGTAATTGCTTTACTTTATCGCTAGGTGTTAGCAATAGTTGCAGAAGCGATAGTTAGCGAGACAACCACGTGACGACATGATGATGGAGATCATGGTTTCAAGCCGGTGATGATGGAGATCATACCGGTGCTTTGGAGATGGAGATCAAAAGCACAAGCTGATAATGGCCATATCATGTCACAAATATTGATTGCATGTGATGTTTATCTTTGTATGCATCTTATTTTTCTTAGGATGACGATACCATTATAAGATGATCCCTTCACTTAATTTCAAGATAAAAGTGTTCTCCCTAAGTATGCACCATTGCAAAAGTTCTTCGTTTCAAAGCACCTCGTGATGATCGGGTGTGATAGACTCTACATTCACATACAATGGGTGTAAGCCTATTTTTACACATGCGGAATAATTTGGTTAAACTTGACGAGTCTAGCATGTACACATACACGGCCTCGGAACATGGAGGACCGACGAACACGAGTCATATCATTGATATGATCAACATGGAGATGTTCACCATTGATGACGACCCCATCTCACGTGATGATCGGACATGGGTAGTTGATTTGGATCATGTAACACTTAGACAACTTGAGGGATGTTGATTTAAGTTGGAGTTCATTAATAATATGATTAATTGACCCAATTATCATGAACATAGTCTTAGTGTCATTGCAAAAATTATGTTGTAGACCAATGGCTCGCTCTGTAGCTCTCTTGAATTTTAATGCGTTCCTAGAGAAAGAAAAGTTGAAAGATGATGGAAGCAACTATGCGGACTGGGTCCGTCATTTGAGGATTATCCTCACTGCTGCACAAAAGGCTTATGTCCTTGATGCACCACTAGGTGTGCCACCCGCTCCCGCAAATCTGGATGCTATGAACGTTTGGCAGACTAGAAGTGATGACTACACGATAGTTCAGTGCGCCATGCTTTACGGCTTAGAACTGGGGCTCCAAAGACGTTTTGAGCACAACAGAGCATATGAGATGTTCTAGGAGCTGAAATTGGTATTTCAGGCTCATGCCCGGGTTGAGAGGTATGACACATCCGACAAGTTCTTTAGCTGCAATATGGAGGAGAACAGCTCTTTAGCGAGCACGTACTCAAGATGTCTGGGTACTTGTAGAGACCAGACCTCAAACGGTTTGATCTCTGTGCATCAGTGTCATCCCTGGATCGGTAATGCTGACACGCACAGTACTTGAGGATTTATAATAGAGTAGCAATCACACACTTATTACATCGAATGACTCAAAAGAGAGCTTATTACAATAAATATGGCCTAAGGCCATCTAAGATCGATAACAGCAGAAGACTTGGTAGATAAAGCGAGTTCATCAACTCCAACGGCATCACTGAGTGAAAGACAACGACCTATGGTTCCTTACTCGTCGTTTGAAAAGTCTGCAACATGATACGTTGCAGCCCGAAACGGGTCAACACATGGAATATGCTGGCAATGTAACACAAGAGAGTAATGAACAGAATAATTGCTATCACTACATGCATATGTGGCTGGTGGAGCCTGTATGGTTAATATGTTTTGCGAAAAGCCAATTTTTCCCTACAACAAAGGAATAAATTTTATTTAACTATCATGGTAGTTGTTAAACATTGAGAAGGTTCCTCCAACTCAATCCCAATTAAGTATCATCATTAAACCCAATCAAATTATATTAAGAGTGATGAGATCCACATGATAATCCAAGAACTAGATATTGAAGATGTCCATAACCGGGGACACGGCTAACCATGATTAGTTTATACACTCTGCAGAGGTTTGCACACTTATGCCCACAAGACTCGAATACATCCATGGTCGGAGATTCGAGACACAGTCTTTCTGAAGCATTAACTCTCTACTCTGGGTAGACAGTACCACCTACAACCCACTAAATCTGCTAGTCTACCTCTTCAAGAACTTCACGCAACTTACTCAACTATGCTAGAGCCCATAATAGCTTGTGGCTGCACACGGAAGTTTCTAGCATGAATAATCTTATGATCACTTTGAGCTTGGGTGGCGAGCCGTAGGATGATCACGCGGGTCCTCCGGGATATCCTAGGACAACACTGGATTCTCCAGGTGCCCACAAGCAATCCACCCAGATGTGAATTTAAGTTGCCACCTTAAGTTGAACCATTAATTAACAAACTCACATCTGTCATGAATACACTCAAACCAATCCACGTCTACGAGCATAGCATAGCAATATAAGCAACGTAGAAGTAACTCCCAAAGGTTTGATAATAAACAGGTGAATAGGTACTACCTCATCTACTTCCCAAACCCACAATTTAATCAGATCCTAACCATGCAATTGTTTGAGGTTTGATCTAATGCAATAAAACTGGGTCGTAACAAGGTATGATCAAAGTGTTACTTGCCTTGCTGATGATCCGCGAAACCTAGAGACTCATAGTAGCATGCTTCGCACTCCGGGTACTCTTTCGCAAACAAACAAGCATCCAATAAGCACTCGACTAGAAGCACGGGTAAACCTTCAAATAAGAGATCTAACCAGAAAGTTCAACTTAAGAACTCCGGTTTGCAAAAAGAATCAAATCGAACGAAGCAACGAAACTCAAACTGCAAAAGAAACAAGATCCGTTTACTAATCTGATCTAAAGTCAAATTTTACAGTAGCAAAATCTTATTCAAGTTGGTTAAACAGAAAGAGGGCTTCGAGACGAAGATCTAGGCGTTTGAATCTCCTGATTCCGATAAACGAGCGAAAAGTTATACTAGAACGAAAACCGGGTCAGAAATCGCGAACGAAAATAATCGCAGAAAAACCCTGGAAAAAGAAAACTGACGAACAGGCTAACGAATGAACGTTCGCTGCCTGTGGTTAACCGGTGAAAACCGTTCGTTAAAATGAACGTACGAACGGGCGTTCGCTAAATAACTAAACCGGAAAAACACCGATCTATAGAAAAAAACGAGATCTAGGGTTTTGAAAAAAAACCGATTGGTTTTATCGCGAAAACCGGCGGTGGCGGCGGCTACCTCCAGCGGGTCGGCGAGCCTGCGGCGGGATGGCGGCGAGGTGGCGGCGCTGCTCCGGCGGGGCTCCGGCGAGGCGGCGGCGGGGCTACGGCGGCGGCGGGCGGCGACTGCGGCGGCGGATCGGGGCGGCGAGGCTAGGGTTTGGCGGGGCTGGCGGCTCGGGCTCCTCGGGCTTTAAAGGCCGGCCGGGTCGGAGTCCCAGGCGTTCACGGCCCGGTTAGGTCGGTTCTTTTTTTTTAAATAATTCCGCGCAGAAAAACGAAGCAAAGAAATACTAAACAAACTCCAAAAATCCTGAAATAAATTTTCCCCGTGCTCTAAAAATCTGGCGGACAAGGTGAACATTTATTTAGGCCCCTAATGCAATTTTGAAAAACGCAGATTTTCCTAATTCAAATAAAATAGCGATAAAATTCCGAATAAAAATCTTATTTGATTTTAATATTAAATCTCCAATATTTCTTTATTTTGGGGAAGTCATTTTATCCCCTCTCTTTTATTTTCCTAAAAGAAATATTTGAAGAGAAAATAATTAAAATCAAACGATCCTCTTTTCAAAATTTGAGAAAACTCAAATATGAAAAAAACGAAATCCCCAACACTCTCCGTGGGTCCTTGAGTTGCGTAGAATTTCTAGGATCGAGCCAAAATGCAAATAAACTATGATATGCAATGATGATCTAATGCATAACATTCCAAATTGAAAATTTGGGATGTTACAAACCTACCCCCCTTAAGATGAATCTCGCCCTCGAGATTCGGGTTGGCTAGAAAATAGGTGAGGGTGATCTTTCCGTAGGTCTTCCTCTCGTTCCCAGGTGGCTTCATCTTCGGTATGGTGGCTCCACTGAACTTTGTAGAACTTGATAACCTTACTGCGTGTGACTCGGCTGGCAAACTCAAGAATCTTGACTGGTTTCCCCTCGTAGGTCAAGTCGGTATCCAACTGAATCGCTTCCAGTGGCACTGTATCTCTCAGAGGAATATCATCCATCTCTACGTGGCACTTCTTCAACTGAGAAACGTGGAACACATCGTGAACTCCTGACAATCCTTCGGGCAATTCCAACTTGTAAGCAACTTCTCCCATACGTTCCAAAACCTTGTATGGTCCCACAAAACGTGGTGCTAAGTTTCCCTTAACTCCAAAGCAATTCACTCCTCGAAGTGGTGATACACGAACATACACTCTGTCTCCGACTTTGTAAACTGTCTCCTTGCATTTAGAATCCGCATAGCTCTTCTCCCTAGACTGGGCTACCTTGAGTCTATCGCGTATCAGCTTAACCTTCTCTTCAGACTTTTTAATCAAATCTGGTCCAAACAACTGACGATCTCCAATTTCATCCCACAACAACGGTGTCCTGCACCTCCTTCCATACAATGCTTCGAAAGGGGCCATCTTCAAACTGGCTTGATAGCTGCTGTTGTAAGAGAACTCTACATACGACAATTATCGTCCCAACTAGATCCATAGTCTAGCGCACAAGCTCTCAACATGTCCTCCAGAATCTGATTGACTCTCTCAGTCGGTCCATCTATTTGCGGATGAAAGGCTCTACTGAACTCTAGCCTGGTTCCCAAAGTCTCATGCTACTGATTCCAAAACTTTGAGGTAAACTGGGTTCCTCTATCTGATACAATGGTCCTCGGAACTCCATGCAGAAATACGATCCTGGTCATGTATATCTTTGCCAACTTAGCACTGGTGTAAGTGGTCCTCACTGGGATGAAATGAGCTACCTTCATCAAACGATCGACTACAACCCATATCGAGTCATAGCCTGAACGAGTCCTGGGCAATCCCGTGATAAAGTCCATGCCTAGTTTATCCCACTTCCATTCGGGTATCGACAATGGCTGTAACAATCCCGCTGGCTTCTGATGTTCTGCCTTCACTCTCTGACATACATCACAAACTGCTACATACTCCGCAATGTCCTTCTTCATTCCGGTCCACCAGAATCTATCCTTCAAATCCAGATACATCTTGGTATTTCCCGGGTGAATCGAATACGGCGAATCATGGGCCTCTTGCAGAATCAACTTCCTGATCTCCGGATCATTAGGCACATAAACGCGGTCCTCAAACCATAGGGTATCGTGCTCATCCTCACAAAATCCCTTAGCTTTTTCTTTGCTCATTCTTTCCTTTATCTCAACAATCTCCTTGTCCGTCTTCTGAGCTTACCTGATCTTATCTATCCAGGTGGACTGAACCTCCAATGCTGCTACACAACCTCTCGGAACTATTTCCAAACATAGCTCATGAAGATCCTCTGCTAACTCCTTGGGTAAGTCTCCGGTCATGAGTGTATTGGCATGACTCTTGCGGCTCAACGCATCGGCTACTACGTTAGCCTTTCCGGGATGATAATGCAACTTCATATCATAATCCTTAATGAGCTCCAACCATCTCCTCTGCCTGAGATTCAACTCCTTCTGTGTGAAGATATACTTCAAACTCTTGTGATCCATGTACACCTCACAATGGTTTTCCGATGAGAAAATGTCTCCATGTCTTCAACGCATGCACTACGGCAGCTAACTCCAAATCATGGGTAGCATAATTCAACTCATGGGGTTTAAGTTGCCGTGAGGCATATGAAACAACTCTTCCCTCCTGCATAAGCACTGCTCCAAGTCCTTGACGAGAAGCGTCGCAATACACCTGGTAATCCTTGCGTTGATCTGGAAGAATCAACACTGGAGCTGTAACCAAGCGTTTCTTCAACTCCTGAAAACTGGCCTCACAGTCCTCAGTCCATTTGAACTTGGTGTCCTTCTTCAACAACTCCATCATGGGCTTTGCAATCTTCGAGAAATTCTCAATGAACCTCCGGTAGTATCCTGCGAGTCCAAGAAAACTCCGGATCTCTCCAACTGACGTGGGTGCTTCCCAATTTGTCACAGTGAGAACCATGGTAGAGTCTACTGCTATTCCTTCTCCGGATATAACATGTCCGAGGAATCCAACTTCCTTCAACCAAAACTCACACTTGCTGAACTTGGCATATAACTGATGTTCTCTGAGCTTCCCAAGTACCAAACGCAAATGCTCCTTATGTTCCTCTTCATTCTTCGAGTAGACCAAAATATCATCAATGAACACCACGACGAACTTATCCAAAAACTCCATAAACACCTTGTTCATCATGTTCATGAAATAGGCAGGTGCGTTAGTCAGTCCAAATGACATAACTGTATACTCATATAGCCCGTACCTTGTGGTAAAAGTTGTCTTAGGTATATCCTGCTCTCGAATCTTCAGCTGGTGGTACCCTGATCGCAGATCGATCTAGGAAAACACCTTAGCTCCTTGCAGCTGGTCAAACAAATCATTGATCATCGGCAGTGGGTACTTGTTCTTGATCGTCACCTCATTCAATCCATGATAATCAACAACCATCCTTAACGATCCATCCTTCTTCTCCACTAGAAGCACTGGTGATCCCCAAGGTGACGAACATGGGCGAATATAACCTTTATCCCGTAACTCCTTAATCTGCTTCTTAATTTCCTCTAAATCCTTTACGAGCATCCTGTACAGTCTCTTAGATATTGGCCCTGTGCCTGGCAAAAGCTCGATCAAAAACTCAATGTCTCTATCCGGTGGCATGCCTGGCAAATCTTCTGGAAATACATCCGGGAAATCCTTCACCACTAGTACTTCCTCCTGTACAACTCCTGATAAGGAATTTACTTGAGTCCTCTTCGGCACATGCCAGAATACATACTTGATCCTTCTTCCTTCTGGGGTGGTAAGAAAAATCGACTTATTGGCGTAGTCAATGTTCCCTCCATACTTCGATAACCAATACATGCCTAATATCACATCCAGTCCTTGTGACTCCAAAACTATTAGGTCTGAGGGAAACATGTAGTTACCAATCCTTAATGGTAACTGCTCACACCATAGGCTAACCATGTACTCTGCTCCTGGTGAGGTTACTAACATGGGTGGCCTAAGGGCTTGGGTTGGCAGTTTAAACTTATCCACATATCCCCTTGATATATATGAATGCGATGCACCAGTATCAAAAAGAACGATTGCAGTAAATGACTTAACCATAAACTTACCTATTACTGCATCAGGTTGCGCTTCAACCTCCTCCATGCTAATGTGGTTCACTTGTCCTCTGTTGAAAGGGTTGGGCTTCTTCCCAGAGCTTCCATTGCCATTCCCATTCTTTGCTTCAGAACACTCCGTGGCATAGTGTCCATTTTCCCCGCACTTGAAACAAGTAATGTGACTTAGATCCTTCTTGGCGGGCGTTGCTGGGTTGGAACGGTTCTGGCCGTTGCTTCCTCCATTACCATTCCCGTTCTTGGGGCCACTATGGTTGTGCAACATCCCTCCATTGTGATTGTGACCTCCATGGTTATGCTGAAGGGGTCCTCCCAAGTTCGGGGTAAAACAGGGTCTCTGCTGAGCTCGAGAATTGTACTTCCCTTGGCCATACTTCCTCTTGCAGTTGTCAATCTGCTGCTACTTCCCTTTAGTCATGAGAGCTCTATCTACCAACTCCTGGTAGTTATTGAAATTTGCCACCATCAACTTCATGCTCAGCTCATCATTCAGTCCTTCCAGAAACTTCTCCTGCTTTGCTACATCCGTAGCGACATCATCTAGGGCATAACGTGCTAGCTTACTAAGGTCATCCACATACTGGCCAACGGTGTGCCCTCCTTGGCGTAAGTTGCGAAACTCGCGCTTCTTCATGGCCATAGCTCCTGTTGATACATGGGCACTACGAAAAGCCTGCTGAAACTGGTCCCATGTAACGGTGTCGATGGGGTAAGTGGCTGTGAAATTCTCCCAGCATGAGGCTGCGGGTCCATCAAGCTGATGTGCAGCAAAACGCACTCTCTCCGCATCTGTGCATCCTGCAGTGGTCAACTCCATTTCAATCTTGCGGAGCCAATCATCTGCAACTATCGGCTCGGTGCTACTGGAGAACACCGGCGGATTCAGCCTTAGAAAGCGGGCTAAGTGATCAACAGGTGGTGGTGGTGGGTTGTTGTTGTTGTTGTTCCCCTGATTCTGATTCTGGACTAGTATCTGCATCAATGCATTCTGCTGCTGGATCAACTTTGTGAGCTCCGGTGGGAAAGCAAATCCATTGTCGCGTCTCGGAGGCATCTGCTGGGTTTAGAAAAGATGAGAAAATAGAGTAGAATGAGGTCTAGGGGGAAAACAACTACCCATATGCACATGAGACAAACACAATCATATCACTTCAATCAAATCAAACAAGGGCATACAATCGGTCTAACTATCGTTACAAAAGTGATCGGACTCTACTATATACATGGGGGAATACTACTACTATTATGGTGGTCGACTAGAAAAATTGATCAGTGGAAGACTCCATAATATCTGCTCTAGCTTCATCAACAAAGTCATCATCACTATCGTCAGGGTCTGAGTCGATGTCGTCGATGATGATGTAGTTCTCCGGGCAAGTGGTACCGTCATCTTCTCCTCCTGGCGCGGGGTCTCCCATGAATACTCCCAGCTTCCTTGTCAGGTCATCATTCTTCTCCACTAGTGCGACGATTTCCTCTTCATAATCTTCGCGAGTAGCCTTGAGTTCGTCCTCCAGCTCCGTGATCCCGGTCATTGCCTTCTTCAGATCCATCATGCCTGCGCACATCTGATTCTCCTGGTGACGAATGTGCTGGTTTAACTCCTGGATGAAAGCTGCAATAGATCTATCCTTCCTGGTGCTGATCATCTCCCATTGCTCATCTCGGCGCCCACAAATCTGGTAGATAGTATCCTTGAGATCCTTTTGGTAAACTTCTCCAACGCGTCCCATGGTGATGTGGGCTGCCATACTCTTTCCTAGACTCCAGGTTGGTGCGTCAAAGGAAAACTCTATGGGCTCAGTGACTGGCGTGAACGTTCTTCCTGGAACTTGAAGTTGAATCATCCGGTCCTCTTCTGGTAAAGTGGCATTGTAAGTCCCGGTGAAGCTTGGTATTCCGATGTTCAGGTATCTAGTAACTTCCTTCAAGTGTCGTCCCAAAGGGGTGTCTTTATCCGGTTGTGCAAACTTGTTCCTTGCATCCGCCATCCTAAAGATTAGAAAATGGAGAGGAGTCAGGAATGAGAAGAGAGTAGTGATCTAGGGTTTTAGCTTAGTGGTCGTGTCCTATAGTCAGCGTGTGCTCTGATACCATCTTGTAGCGACCAGACCTCAAACAGGCTGATCTCTATGCATCAGTGTCATCCCTGGATCGGTAATGCTGACACACACAATACTTGAGGATTTATAACAGAGTAGCAATCACACACTTATTACATCGAATGTCTCAAAAGAGAGCTTATTACAATAAATATGGCTTAAGGCCATCTAAGACCGATAACAACGAAAGACTTGGTAGATAAAGCGAGTCCATCAACTCCAATGGCATCACAGAGTGAAAGACAACGACCTATGGCTCCTTACTCGTCGTCTGAAAAGTCTGCAACATGATATGTTGCAGCCCGAAACGGGTCAGCACATGGAATATGCTGGCAATGTAACACAAGAGAGTAATGAATAGAATAATTGCTATCACTACATGCATATATGGCTGGTGGAGGCTGTACGGTTAATATGTTTTGCGAAAAGCCAATTTTTCCCTACAATAAATGAATAAATTTTATTTAACTATCATGGTAGTTGTTAAACATTGAGAAGGTTCCTCCAACTCAATCCCAATTAAGTATCATCATTAAACCCAATCAAATTATATTAAGAGTGATGAGATCCACATGATAATCCAAGAACTAGATACTCAAGATGTCCATAACCAGGGACACGTCTAACCATGATTAATTTATACACTCTGCAGAGGTTTGCGCACTTTTCCCCATAAGACTCGAATACATCCATGGTCGGAGATTCGAGACACAGTCTTTCTGAAGCATTAACTCTCTACTCTGGGTAGACAGTACCACCTACAACCCACTACATCTGCTAGTCTACCTCTTCAAGAGCTTCACGCAACTTACTCAACTATGCTAGAGCCCATAATAGCTTGTGGATGCACACGGAAGTTTCTAGCATGAATAATCTTACGATCTCTTTGAGCTTGGGTGGCGGGCCGTAGGATGATCACACGGGTCCTCCGGGATATCCTAGGACAACATTGGATTCTCCAGGTGCCCACAAGAATTCCACACAAATGTGAATTTAAGTTGCCACCTTAAGTTGAACCATTAATTAACAAACTCACATCTGTCATGAATACACTCAAACCAATCCACGTCTACGAGCATAGCATAGCAATATAAGCAACGTAGAAGTAACTCCCAAAGGTTTGATAATAAACAGGTGAATAGGTACTACCTCATCTACTTCCCAATCCCATAATTTAATCAGATCCTAACCATGCAATTGTTTGAGGTTTGATCTAATGCAATAAAACTGGGTAATAAAGAGGTATGATCAAAGTGTTACTTGCCTTGCTGAGGATCCGCGAAACCTAGAGACTCATAGTAGCACGCTTCGCACTCCGGGTAGTCTTTCACAAACAAACAAGCATACAATAAGCACTCAACTAGAAGCATGGGTAAAACTTCAAATAAGAGATCTAACCAGAAAGTTCACCTTAAGAACTCCGGTTTGCAAAAAGAATCAAATCGAACGAAACAACGAAACTCAAACTGCGAAAGAAACAAGATCCGTTTACTAATCTGATATAAAGTCATATTTTACAATAGCAAAATCTTATTAAACTTGGTTAAACAGAAAGAGGGCTTCAAGACGAAGATCTTGGCGTTTGAATCGCCTGATTCCGATAAACGAGCGAAAAGTTATACTAGAACGAAAATCGGGTCAGAAATCGCGATCGAAAATAATCACGGAAAAACCCTGGAAAAAGAAAACTGACGAACAGGCTAACGAACGAACGTTCGCTGTCTGTGGTTAACCGGTGAAAACCGTTCAGTTAAACGAACGTACGAATGAGCGTTCGCTAAATAACTAAACCGGAAAAAAACCGATCTATAGAAAAAAAAGAGATCTAGGGTTTTGAAAAAAAAGATCGGTTTTCTCGCGAAAATCAGCGGTGGCGGTGGCTACCTCCGGCAGGTCGGCGAGGAGGCGGCGGGGCAGCGGTGCTGCTCCGGCGAGGCGGCAGCGGGCGGCGACGGCGCTGCGCGCGGCGGCGGCAAGGCGAAGCGAGGCGGCGGCTCGCGGCTGCGGCGGCGGATCGGGGCGGCGAGGCTAGGGTTTGGCGGGGCTGGCGCCTCGGGATCCTCGGGCTTTAAAGGCCGGCCGGGTCGGAGTCCCATACGGACACGGCCCGGTTAGGTCGGTTCGTTTTTTTTAAATAATTCCGCGCAGAAAAACGAAGAAAAGAAATACTAAACGGACTCCAAAAATTCTGAAATAAATTTTCCCCGTCCTCTAAAAATCTACCGGACAAGGTGAACATTTATTTGGGCCCCTAATGCAAATTTGAAAAAGGCATATTTTTTCCTAATTCAAATAAAATAGCGATAAAACTCCGAATAAAAATCTTATTTGATTTTTATATTAAATCTCCAATATTTATTTATTTTGGGGAAATCATTTTATCCCCTCTCTTTTATTTTCCTAAAAGAAATATTCGAAGAGAAAATAATTAAAATCAAACGATCCTCTTTTCAAAATTTGAGAAAACTCAAATATGAAAATAACGAAATCCCCAACTCTCTCCGTGGGTCCTTGAGTTGCGCAGAATTTCTAGGATCAAGCCAAAATGCAAATAAACTATGATATGCAATGATGATCTAATGCATAACATTCCAAATTGAAAATTTGGGATGTTACAGTACTACAACCAGTTGAATTAATTGGGAGTTAATCTTCCAGATGAAGTAGCAAGTGATAGAGTTCTCCAATCACTTCCACCAAGCTACAAGGGCTTCGTGATGAACTATAATATGCAAGGGATGGAGAATATGATCCCTAAGCTTTTCGCGATTCTTAAGGTTGCAGAGGTAGAAATCAAGAAAGAGCATCAAGTGTTGATGGTTAATAAGACCACTAGTTTCAAGAAAGTCAAGGGAAAGAAAGGGAACTTCAAGAAGAATAGCAAGCGAGTTGCCGCTCCCGTGAAGAAACCCAAGGCTGGACCAAAACCCAAGACTTAGTGCTTCTATTGCAAGGGGAATGGTCACTGGAAGCGAAGCTGCCCCCAAGTACTTGGCAGGTAAGAAGGCTGGCAACGTCAAGAAAGGTATATTTGATATACATATTATTGATGTGTACCTTACTAGTGCTCGTAGTGGCGCCTGAGTATTTGATACTAGTTCGGTTACTCTTATTTGTAACTCAAAGCAGAAGCTACGGAGTAAACGGAGACTAACTAAGGTTGAGGTGACGATGCACGTTGGAAGTGTCTCCAAGATTGATGTGATCGCCATTGGCATGTTCCCTCTACCTTCAGGATTAGTTTTAAACCTAAATAAATGTTATTTGGTGCCTGCGTTAAGCATGAACAATATATTCAGGTCTTGTTTATTGCAAGACGGTTATTCATTTATGACGGAGAATAATGGTTGTTATATTTATATGGATAATATTTTTTATCGTCATGCAGCCCTTGTGAATGGTTTATTCCTATTGAATCTCAGTCATAGTGATACACATGTTCATAATATTGATGCCAAAAGATCCAAAGTTAATGATGATAGTACCACATACTTGTGGCACTGCCGCTTAGGTCATATTGGTGTAAAGCACATGAAGAAACTCCATGCTGATGGACTTTTGGAATCACTTTATTACGAATCATTTGAAACATGTGAACCATGCCTTATGGGCAAGATGACTAAAACCCCGTTTTTTCCCTAAACAATGGAGCAGGCAAGTGACTTGTTAGAACTAATACATACCGATGTATGCGGTCCGTGTTGGAAATATGCCCTAGAGGCAATAATAAAGTGGTTATTATTATATTTCCTTAATCATAATAAAGTTTTATTATTCATGCTATAATTGTATTGATCAGAAACATAATACATGTGTGGATACATAAAAATATACCAAGTCCCTATTAAGCCTCTACTAGACTAGCTCGTTGATCAAAAGATGGTTAAGGTTTCCTCACTATAGACATCATTAGAAGAATGATGTGATGGACAAGACCCATCCATTAGCATAGCATATGATCGTTCAGTTTATTGCTACTGTTTTCTTAATGTCAAATACATGTTCCTTCGACCATGAGATCATGCAATTTCTGGATATCGGAGGAATACCATGTGTGCTATCAAACGTCACTTCATAACTGGATGATCATAAAGGTGCTCTATAGGTATCTCCGAAGGTGTTTGTTGAGTTGGCGTGAGTTGAGATTGGGATTTGTCACTCGTATGACGGAGAGGTATCTCTACTGGGCCCTCTCGGTAATACAACATCACAAGAAGCTTGCAAGCAAAGTAACTAAGGAGTTAGTTACAAGATGATGTATTATGGAACGAGTAAGGAGACTTGCCGGTAACAAGATTGAACTAGGTATGGAGATACCGATGATCGAATCTCAGGCAAGTAACATACCGACAAACAAAGGGAACTACATATGCTGTCATAAAGGTTCGACAGATAAAGATCTTCGTAGAATATGTAGGAACCAATATGGGCTTCCAGGTCCCGCTATTGGTTATTGACCGAAGAAGCATCTCGGTCATGTCTACATCATTCTCGAACCCGTAGGGTCCGCACGCTTAACGTTTGTTGACGATATAGTACTATATGAGTTATGCATATTGGTGACGGAATGTTGTTCAGAGTCCCGGATAAGATCACAGACATGATGAGGAGCTCCGGAGGTAAAGAATGATATATAGGATGATAGTATTTGGTCTCTGGAAGAGTTTCAGAATGCACCAGATAATTATCAAATCACTAGAAGGGGTTCCGGAAGGCCACGAGGAGTTAATGGGCCAAACGGGCCAAGGAGGGGAGCACACCAGCCCACAAGGGGGCTGGCGCACGCCACTTCATGGCCGCCAGCCTGGGGAAGGACGGAAGAGGGCCGCCCCCCTCTTGCCTTCTCTTCCACGTGATAAAAAGGAAGGGGGGCGCCTGAGGCAGGGTAGCCGCTGGCCCCCTCCCTCCTTCTCCTCTGCGCCCAAAGGAAGGAAAGAGGGGCGCACCCTAGGGCTGCCTCCCCTCCCCCCTCCACCTATATATATGAGAGGAGGGGAGGGGGCGCCACACACCACGAATTCCCAAGCCGTGTGCCGACGCTCCCTCTCCCTCTAGTTCGTCCTCCGCTCTAAACCGTTGTGCTTGGCAAAGCCCTGCGGAGATAGTTTGACCACCACCGTCACCATGCCGTCCTGCTGCTGGAACTCATCTACTACTTCACCCCTCTTGCTGGATCAAGAAGGCGAAGACGTCATCGAGCTGAATGTGTGCTGAACGCGGAGGTGCTGTACGTTCGGTGCTTGATCGGAATAGATCATGAAGGTGTACGAGTAGAACACAAAGGAGTTGTGGGTGGTGATGTTCATATTGCTTTCTACCTATGTCTTCTTTTGTTTTGGCGGTATTGTGGGATGAAGCGGCTCAGACCAATCTTACATGTCCACGTACATGAAACCGGTTCCACCGACTGACATACAACTTGTTTTGCATAAAGGTGGTTGGCAGGTGTTTGTTTCTCCTACTTTAGTTGCAATCTAATTTGACTAACCGCGGTCCTTGTAGAAGGTTAAATAGCAACTTGATAATCATCGTTTTGGTTTTGCGTAGGTAAGAACGGTTCTTGCTAGTTGCCCATAGCAGCCACGTAAAATTTGCAACAGCAATGTAGAGGACGTTTAACTTGTTTTTGCAGGGTATGTTGTGATGTGATATGGTGAAGACATGATATGATATATGTTGATGTATGAGATGATCATGTTTTATAATAAGTTCACGACTTGCATGTCGATGAGTATGACAACCGGCATGAGCCTTAGGGTTGTCTTTAATTATTGTACGACCTGCGTGTCAATCACTAAGCGTCATGTAATTGCTTTACTTTATCGCTATGCATTAGCAATATTTGTAGAAGCAATAGTTGGCGAGACGACCCCGACGCAACGATGGAGATCAAGGTTTCGCACGGATGATGATGGAGATCATGTCGTTGCTTTGGAGATGGATATCAAAAGCACAAGATGATGATGGCCATATCGTGTCACATATTTTGATTGCATGTGATGTTTATCCTTTATGCATTATGCATCTTATTTTGCTTAGAATGATGGTAGCGTTATAAGATGCCCCCCTCACTTAATTTCAAGATAAACGTGTTCTCCCCGAGTATGCACCGTTGCTAAAGTTCGTCGTTTCGAAGCTCCTCATGATGATCGGGTGTGATAGAATCTACGTTCATATACAACGGGTGTAAGCCAGTTTTTCACATGCATAATACTTGGGTTAAACTTGATGAGCCTAGCATGCACAGACATGGCCTCGAAACACTAGAGACCGAAAGGTTGAACATGTGCCATATAGTAGATATGATCAACATGGAGATGTTCACCATTGAAGACTGCCCCATCTTACGTGATGATAGGAAATGGGTTAGTTGATTTGGATCATGTATCACTTAGACAACTTGAGGGATGTTGATTTAAGTGGGAGTTCATTAGTAATTTGATTATTTGAACTAAAATTATCATGAACTTAGTCCTAATAGTCTTTGCAAATCTATGTTCGAGATCAATGGCCCGTGCTACCGTTCCCTTGAATTTTAATGCGTTCCTAGAGAAAGCTAAGTTGAAAGATGATGGTAGAACTACACAGACTAGGTCCGTAACTTGAGGATTATCCTCATTGCTGCACAGAAGAATTATGTCCTTGATGCACTGTTAGGTGACAGACCTGCTGCAGGAGCTGATGCATACGTTGCGAACGTCTGGCATGCTCGATCTTGGGACTACTCGATATTTCAGTGTGCCATGCTTTACGGCTTGGAACCGGGACTTCAAAAGCGTTTTGAACGCCACGGTTAGTGTTTGGAGATATTTCAAGCAAATGCCCGGGTTGAGAGATATGAAGTCTTTACCAAGTTCTTTAGCTGTAAGATGGAGGAGAACAGTTCTGTTAGTGAACACATACTCAGAATGTCTGGGTACCACAACCACTTAACTCAGCTGGGAATTGATCTTCCAGTTGAGAGTGTTATTGACAGAGTTCTTCAGTCACTGCCACCAAGCTACAAAGGCTTTGTGATGAACTATAATATGCAAGGGATGACGAAAACGATTCTCGAGCTCTTCGCGATGCTGAAATTGGCGGAGGTAGAAATCCAAAAAGAGCATCAAGTGTTGATGGTTAAAAAGACCACCAGTTTCAAGAAAACGGGCAAGGGAAAGAAAGGGAACTTCAAGAAGATCGGCAAGCAAGTTGCCGCTCCCGTGAAGAAGCCCAAAGCTAGACCCAAGCCTGAGACTGAGTTCTTCTATTGCAAGGGAAATGGTCACTGGAAGCGGAACTGCCCTAAGTATTTGGCAGATAAGAAGGATGGCAAAGTGAACAAAGGTATATTTGATGTACATGTTATTGATGTGTTCCTTACTAATGCTCGCAGTAGCGCTTGGGTATTTGATAATGGTTTGGTTGCTCATATTTTTAACTTGAGACATGAGCTATGGAATAAATGAAGATTGGCTAAGGACGAGGTGACGAAGCACGCTGGGAATGGTTCCAAGGTTGATGTGATCGCCGCCGGCACGCTACCTCTACATCTACCTTCAGGATTAGTTTTATACCTTAATAATTGTTATTTGGTGCCAGCATTGAGCATGAACATTATATCTGGATCTTGTTTATTGTGAAACGGTTATTCATTTAAGTCAAAGAATAAT
The DNA here is from genome assembly GCF_018294505.1 of Triticum aestivum. Taxonomy (NCBI): domain Eukaryota; kingdom Viridiplantae; phylum Streptophyta; class Magnoliopsida; order Poales; family Poaceae; genus Triticum; species Triticum aestivum. Next base: position 131,352,929 of record NC_057814.1, on the reverse strand, counting down.
GGTTGTTCTATTTATATAAGTTACATCTTTTATGGTCATGCACCCTTAGTGAATGGTCTATTCTTGTTGAATCTCGATCGTAGTGATACACATATTCATAATATTGATGCCAAAAGATGCAAAGTTGATAATGATAGTGCAACATACTTGTGGCACTGCCGTTTAGGTCATATTTGTGTAAAGCGCATGAAGAAACTCCATGCGGATGGACTTTTGGAATCACTTGATACTTGCGAACCATGCCTCATGGGTAAGATGACTAAAACTCTGTTCTCAGGAACAATGGAGCGATCTAATGACTTATTGGAAATAATACATACCGATGTAGCGTAGTACTATATGACTTATTGAGAAGGTTCCTCCAACTCAATCCCAATTAAGAACCTCAAGAAGGTAGCGTAGCAACAGCTAAACCCTCCTAGCGCTGGCGGCTACTCCGGCCCCGGCAGCCACTCAGCTCCTACCAGTCGCCACTCCGGCCCTGGTAGCCACCTTCCTCTCAAGATGGTGCCCTTTGCTCTCAACTTCGACTGTGGGAAGAAGTTCCAAGCGGAGATGAGGACCAAGTTTGGTCACCCGGTGGTTTTCTCTCCGGGATTTCATCAAAAGGAGTTCACCATGGTGGTATCATTTTGCAGAGCATCTTTCAAGCTAGATGTGCACACGGTTAGTGTTTCCCTTCTTGCCATGTTTGGTGGGTATGCCCAAGGATTTCGAGTTCGTTTCCTACGTGACAGATCTTACAAGTTCTCAGTAGCCTCAAAGTCCGTAGGTTTTGTGATATATAATGCGGGTAGAATCATTGAAAAGGATTTTGAGTTGGATTTTAGCCTCTGGAATTTTGGTGGCCCAAACTGGCGCCAGGAAGAAGCTCTTTGCTATGCTGAGCTTAACAAGGAATGGACTCTGGTGGGTAGGGCAGGCAAGGCAATTGTTCCTCACTCCGGTGATCGCCGGAGCTACTCCACGGTGGTCAGAGACGGTAGATCCGTTTTCGAGCGGTTATCGGGACCCAATCATGAGGGTAGTATTCAGGGCATTAACCACAATTCATTATAGATTAATGCTGCCTCGGTCAGGCCTTAATTGGTGCACAATGAAGTGTAACGTACAGTTACACGTAATCACGTGGTTTGCCATGCATGCGGGGCCAACGGCCACTACGCTCGTTTTTGCACTGTTCCAAACTTGACTGGACTTTGGCCTTTTATTCCATTTAGTTCTTTCCCAAGCCCACCAGAGAACGCTTGGGCCGAGGGAGAGGTCGAATCCTGGTTCCATTGTATTGGGCCGGCAGTGCAGATTAGGCAGGTGACATCATTTAAGGAGCTGGTCAAGGATTTTTTCCCAAACTTCCAACCAAGACCGTCGCCTGCCTCCTCGCATTCCACTTCACCTGCCTACTCTGTCTCCTCCACTGCTTCTGCCTCCACCTCTGCTCACGCCTCGGCAAGCTCGCCATCACTGCCATTGTCGTCAGAGAGGGCTCTGGTCGCCTCCCTGTCGGAGTCGACTGCGATGGACAATATCCCCATCGATCCTCTCCCTTTTTTCCCGCATGGCTTCCAGGTTCAGGCGATTGAGGGGCGAAATGGGGTTTCTCGTGCAATAGTACCCCATCGCCCGAGAAGACATGAGGACTGGGCGATTGCCAATATTCATCCGCACCCAGATGAGGTATTTTTTCCTAATGTTCGTGATGTTTTGGAAGAGTTTCTTCAAGGAGATGCACAAGTTGGATTTAGGGAAATACAGCCATGTCCATTTGGAGAGGCATATGTGCAGTTCAGGCACGTCAGGGATAGAGATAGGCTCATTCAGCAGGGTCTGCATGCTTTCGGAGATGTTTTCATCTCTTTTTCCAAACACAATGAGGGAAGAAATTGGCGCAGGGTTCATTTCAATAGGACTTGTTGGTTGCTCTTTGTGGGTGTTCCTTTTGATTTTTGCAACACTGAAGATATTGCTTCTGCTATTTCCAAATGGGGTAAGATCATAAGCTGGGAGAAAGAGGATGCACTCAAAGGCAAGATCTTGGTAAAAGCCAGAGTGACAGAGCTTGATGAAATTCCAAAGAGCATAAGATGGTCTGAAGGGGAGAGGTTTGAAGAAGACTCCTGGACTTGCTCTGTTGAAGTGCTACTGGAGGAAATGTTGGGTGGTGGGCCTGCTGATGAAGACCCCATTCCACCTGATGGTGTGGACCCACACCCTGTACCACAAAATGCAAATGATTTCCCAGGATTCCAACCTCTACCGATCCACAATATTCATGCCCCAAATGAGGACTGGGATTCTTGGGAGGAGCAAGTAGAGCAAGATCAACACTGGGCTTTTCCTCAACCTGAGCCTATTCAGCCCTAGCAAGAACAAGTTAAAATTCCAGCAATGCCAGAGGAGGGAGCACCTAACAGTAGCATTACTACAACTGTTTCACTGTCTGATGGTCTGCATTCCTTCACACACTCTGCCAGTGAAGAGGTCAATCAAGGAGTACCAGTTCCTCAATTTGTCTAAGGTCTTGCATTGGCCTATAATGCAATTGAAGAAGAGGAGGATCAAGTGCCTCAGAACAATATGGACAATGTTCAGCAGCAAATCCCAGCCCTAAAGCCTGCATTAGCACCTCATATTGCTGATGCAGAGCCTCAGCTTGGCTTACAGCTGGGCCACATAGAGGATAATCCCACTGATGGTAGAGATAAGGAAGCTACTGACAATTCTGTTCCTGAGATGATCACAGACAGACAGAATGAGGTTGTGAGAGATTTTCCAAGTGGTGGTGCAACTGCTGCTGCAAGCTCTTTGTTAGGAGCAAATGTCAATGCTCCACAGGCTCTGCTTCTAGATGAGAAGGGCAAGGAAGATGTTCCAATTCCACATGTTGGCACCTCTTTAGATCCTAACAATAAAGGTACCTATTGATCTTTTTCCTTGCCAAGTTCTCCTTCTATGTTTGATTTACGTGAACTGGCTCAAAATCATGCTATGGAAATTATTGATGGTTCACATTTAATGTCTGAAGAAGGACTTGATCTCTGGATTAAGCATTTTGCACCAGCAACCCAGGGAGCAGCAAACACTTTCAAAATTGAAATACCAGTAAGTTGGTTCAACTTCATAGTACATTTGTTGTTGACACCTGATAAGTTTGGTTGGACAATGCACTTGCTAAAGTCTGATGTGTGGAAAATGTTGACTGCTAATTGTGAACAAGAGGAAACTATGCTTTTTCATATACCTGATGGATGTTCTACTTCCCAGGCACCAACCTGTAAAGATTTCTTGCTGGGACAGGGTAAGGAAAATGAAGGTGTAAGTCCAGCAGCTCACTCCTCCAATGGGGCAGGCAGTCCTCTTCAGCAAGTCTCCCAAAACAAACTTCTTCCACTCGGGGAGGCTATTTCAAGGAAAAGGAGGGAAAAAGAGCCTATGGTGGAAACTGAGGTAAGAAGGAGTGACAGGATTAAGAAAGATAATATGGGCTATAGAAGAAAATCATGTGATGCTAAATCCTGTTTGCCATGTAATGCTATCCCACCAGTTACTAAGAATTCTGTGGTGAAAAACCTGACTAAATCTTTCTGTAAGGTTGCTGAGGATGAACTTCATGCAAAGCTATCCAAGAAGCCTAAAAAGAAGGGGCAGGAAGAGGTGGCCAAGGTGTCCAAGGCCACTGGAGAGGACTACAAAGCAAAGATTGGGTGATGATGAGAAGACCACAACAGATAGGCTGGAATAGCAGAGTGTCCTGCTGTTCTCTTTTGGAATGTTCTTTTTATATGTTTGAAGTGAATCTTAGTCCCAGAACTTGTTCCATAGTGCATGATTGTCCTGAAAGACATCTTTTGTTAGTTGACTGTAATGAATTGGAATGTAACCTGTGGTTCCCTTTTGTGGGAGTGAACTATGCTGTTCCTGCTGCCAGCAAAGCTCTACTTTTGCATTACTTGTTGTTGTGGCTTTGGCTCATTTCTGTTGTAGTGCAATTCTTGTCTGATGTGACTACTTGTATTAGCTTTCTTTTATTTGTGGTTCAAAGAAGAATCAATTATTGGGATAGGCACCAGGGGTTGGATCTTGGTGTACAAGGACATATTCTTTTGGTTTTCAATGTATAACAACAGAACCTGGAATATACTGAACTGGAATGTCACAAGTATTAATTCTTCAAATAAGTGGCTGGCTATCAGGAAAAAAGTGGAAGAAAGTGCTGCTGGAATTGTGTGTTTACAGGAAACAAAGAGAGAGACCTTTGATTTAACATATATACATAAAGTTTGCCCACAGAGATTTAATAAATTTGAATACTTACCTTCCATTGGGGCATCTGGTGGCATCCTCACTGCTTGGAATGGAGCTTTATTCACTGGAGAGTTGATGTTCCAAAACAAGTTTTATCTATCCATTCAGTTCACCTGCAACACTTCCTCCAAGTCTTGGATTCTCACAAACATCTATGGGACTTGCAATCATGAGAATAAGATTGAGTTCATTCAATGGTTTGGTAATATTCAGATGCCTAGTGATGTGGACTGGATTATCATGGGTGACTTCAACTTCATTAGAAAACCTAAGGACAGAAATAAACCTGGGGGTGATGTAAATGAAATGCTCATGTTTGATGAAGCTATTAGTGAACTTGGTTTGATTGAACTACCTCTAAAGGGCAGACAATACAGTTGGAGTAACATGCAGGACAGCCCCCTCCTTGAGAAATTGGATTGGTTTTTCACATCTGCTGCTTGGATGACCAGCTACCCAGATTCCATTGCTCTACCCATGGCTAAACCAATTTCTGATCACCTTCCTTGTATGATCAAAATTGGCACAAATATTCCAAAGTCAAAAGTGTTCAGGTTTGAAAATTATTGGCTAAACCACAACTCCTTCAAGCAAGTGGTTCAGGCTGCATGGAACATTCCAGTGGGCCACACTAACTGTGCAAAGAAGATAAATGCAAAGTTCAAAAATGTTAGAAGAGCACTCAAACTATGGGCAAAAAACTTATCTTGTCATAAGAAGCAGATTGCAGAGCTAAATGATGTTATTTTCCTTTGGGACTTAATTGAGGAATACAGGGATCTACCAGTGTTTGAAACAAATTGCAGAAACATGCTAACGGAATTTTTATTAACTGTGCTCAACAATCAGAAGATTTATTGGAAACAAAGAGGGAAAATTAAAGGTGTGAAGTTTGGAGATGAGAACACAAAATTCTTTCATACAAAGGCCTCTATCAACCATAGACACAATCAAATTGCCATGTTGGTAAACAAGGACTAGGTTGAAGTCACAGATCATGAAGGAAAGGCAACAATTTTATGGGAAGCATTTAAGAGTAGATTGGGACAGTCCAATGGACATTCTATGCATTTTGACCTAAAGGATTTGTATGAAAACACAGTGGATCCACACATTTTCATTGATTTGGAAAAGCCTTTTACATAGGAAGAAATTGATGATGTGGTAAAGAATCTGCCAGCAGATAAATCACCAGGCCCAGATGGTTTTGATAATGAGTTTCTCAAAAATTGTTGGGATATAATCAAAGCACATGTCACTGAACTTATTATGGCTTTTCATGCTGGGAATGTTAATCTTGAGAGTATCAACACGTCCTTCATCACCCTAATCCCTAGAAAAGAAGTGCCTGTTTCTCCAAATGACTTTAGACCAATTTCTCTGCTCAATGGAGTGCTGAAGATCATTACAAAATTGCTGGCCAATAGATTGCAAAGTGTTATTCTACAAATGGTGCATATCAATCAATATGGCTTCCTTAAAGACAGGGTAATTCAGGATTGCTTAGGATGGGCTTATGAGTACATTCACCAATGCCATAAGTCAAGGGAGTAAATCTTAGTTATTAAACTAGATTTCGAAAAGGCTTTTGATACAATTGAACATGAAGCAATCTTTGATATTTTTACAGCTAAAGGCTTTGGTGACAGATGGATTTCATGGATGAAACCTCTTTTTTCAACAGCATCATCTTCTGTTCTGCTAAATGGTGTACCTGGGAAATTTTTTTACATCAAAAGAGGTGTGAGACAGGGGGACCCATACTCTCCTTTAATATTTGTTCTTGCTGCTGACCTGTTGCAATCCATTCTTAACAAAGCAATGAGGTTAAACTTACTCTCTGCACCAATTCAAGTCAACTTTTCCCCTCATTTCCCAATAGTGCAATATGCAGATGACACTCTGGTGATTATGCAAGCAGATACAAGACAACTCTTCTGTCTGAAGGCCTTACTCAATACTTTTGCTTCTGCAACAGGGCTTAAAGTGAACTATGGGAAGTCTTTTCTGGTTCCTTTAAACATTTCTGAGGACAGGGTTGAATTATTCACAAACACACTCCAATGTGCCAGAGGACAATTCCCTTTCAGTTATCTTGGCCTTCCATTGGGAATATACAAACCAACTGTGGAACAATGTCTACCTCTTGTTAACAGAATTAGAAAGAGATTGGCAGGTATCTCTATTTTCATGACTCAAGCAGGAAAATTGCTGCTTGTAAAATCAGTACTCACATCTCTGTCAGTATTCTTCATGAGTTGTCTGGATATCCCAATCACAATAAAGAAACAGATAATAAAATACCTGAGGCACTGTCTTTGGAGAGGCCCTGCCATGGAGGATCGCAGACATGCATTAGTTGCTTGGCACACTGTGTGTAGGCCCAAGGAGCAGGGAGGTCTAGGTGTATTGGATATATACACTCATAACAAAACCATGCTAATGAAGAACTTGCATAAATTTTTCAACAGACATGACATACCATGGGTCAACCTGATTTGGGAAAGTTATTACAGTGATGGGAAATTTGTTGGGGAACGTAGTAATTTCAAAAAATTTCCTACGCACACGCAAGATCATGGTGATGCATAGCAACGAGAGGGGAGAGTGTTGTCCAACGTACCCTCGTAGACCGACAGCGGAAGCGTTATCACAACGCGGTTGATGTAGTCGTACGTCTTCACGATCCGACCGATCAAGTACCGAACGCACGGCACCTCCGAAGTTCTACACACGTTCAGCTCGATGACGTTCCTCGAACTCCGATCCAGCCGAGTGTTGAGGGAGAGTTTCGTCAGCACGACGGCGTGGTGACGATGATGATGTTCCACCGACGCAGGGCTTCGCCTAAGCTCCGCGACGGTATTATCGAGGTGTAATCTGGTGGAGGGGGGCACCGCACACGGCTAAAATATCGTATATCAAGTGTGTCTTGAGGTGCCCCCCTGCCCCCGTATATAAAGGAGCAAGGGGGAGGCCGGCTGCCTATGGGCGCGCCAAGGAGAGGGGGGGAGTCCTCCTCCTAGTAGGAGTAGGACTCCCCTTTCCTAGTCCTACTAGGAAAAGAAGGGGGGAAGGAAAGAGAGGGAGAGGGAGAGGGAAAGGGGGCTGCGCCCCCCTCTCCTAGTCCAACTAGGACTCCTCCTGGGAGGGGGCACACCACCTCCTGGCTGCTGCCCTCTCTCTCCCCTCAAGGCCCACTGAGGGCCAATACTTCCCCGGGGGGTTCCGGTAACCCTCCGGCACTCCGGTTTAATCCGAAACTTCTCCGGAACACTTCCGGTGTCCGAATATAGTCGTCCAATATATCAATCTTTACGTCTCGACCATTTCGAGACTCCTCGTCATGTCCGTGATCACATCCGGGACTCCGAACAACCTTCGGTAAATCAAAATATATAAACTCATAATAAAACTGTCATCGTAACTTTAAGCGTGCGGACCCTTTGGGTTCGAGAACTATGTAGACATGACCGAGACACCTCTCCGGTCAATAAACAATAGCGGGACCTGGATGCCCATATTGGCTCCCACATATTCTACGAAGATCTTTATCGGTCAGACCGCATAACAACATACGTTGTTCCCTTTGTCATCGGTATGTTACTTGCCCGAGATTCGATCGTCGGTATCTCGATACCTAGTTCAATCTCGTTACCGGCAAGTCTCTTTACTCGTTCCATAATACATCATCCCGCAACTAACTCATTAGTCACAATGCTTGCAAGGCTTATAGTGATGTGCATTACCGAGTGGGCCCAGAGATACCTCTCCGACAATCGGAGTGACAAATCCTAATCTCGAAATACGCCAACCCAACAAGTACCTTTGGAGACACCTGTAGAGCACCTTTATAATCACCCAGTTACGTTGTGACGTTTGGTAGCACACAAAGTGTTCCTCCGGTAAACGGGAGTTGCATAATCTCATAGTCATAGGAACATGTATAAGTCATGAAGAAAGCAATAGCAACATACTAAACGATCGGGTGCTAAGCTAACGTAATGGGTCATGTCAATCACGTCATTCTCCTAATGAGGTGATCCCGTTAATCAAATGACAACTCATGTCTATGGCTAGGAAACATAACCATCTTTGATTAACGAGCTAGTCAAGCAGAGGCATACTAGTGACACTCTGTTTGTCTATGTATTCACACATGTATTATGTTTCCGGTTAATACAATTCTAGCATGAATAATAAACATTTATCATGATATAAGGAAATATATAATACTTTATTATTGCCTCTAGAGCATATTTCCTTCAGTCTCCCACTTGCACTAGAGTCAATAATCTAGTTCACATCGCCATGTGATTTAACATCAATAATTCACTTCACCATGTGATTAACACCCATAGTTCACATCTCTATGTGACCAGCACTCAAAGGGTTTACTAGAGTCAATAATCTAGTTCACATCGCTATGTGATTAACACCCAAAGAGTACTACGGTGTGATCATGTTTTGATTGTGAGATAATTTTAGTCAACGAGTCTGTCACATCCAGATCCGTAAGTATTTTGCAAATTTCTATGTCTACAATGCTCTGCACGGAGCTACTCTAGCTAATTGCTCCCACTTTCAATATGTATCTAGACCGGGACTTAGAGTCATCTAGATTTAGTGTTAAAACTTGCATCGACGTAACCCTTTACGACGAACCTTTTGTCACTTCCATAATCTAGAAACATATCCTTATTCCACTAAGGATAATTTTGACCGCTGTCCAGTGATCCACTCCTAGATCACTATTGTACTCCCTTGCCAAAATCAGTGTAGGGTATACAATAGATCTGGTACACAGCATGGCATACTTTATAGAACCTATGGCCAAGGCATAGGGAATGACTTTCATTCTCTTTCTATCTTCTGCCGCGGTCGGGCTTTGAGTCTTACTCAATTTCACACCTTGTAACACAGGCAACAACTCTTTCTTTGACTGTTCTATTTTGAACTACTTCGAAATCTTGTTAAGGTATGTACTTATTGAAAAAACTTATCAAGCGTTTTGATCTATCTCTATAGATCTTGATGCTCAATATGTAAGCAGCTTCACCGAGGTCTATCTTTGAAAAACTTCTTTCAAACACTCCTTTATGCTTTGCAGAATAATTCTACATTATTTCCGATCAACTATATGTCATTCACACATACTTATCAGAAATGTTGTAGTGCTCCCACTCACTTTCTTGTAAATACAGGCTTCACCGCAAGTCTGTATAACACTATATTCTTTGATAAACTTATCAAAGTGTATATTCCAACTCCGAGATGCTTGCACCAGTCCATAGATGGATCGGTGGAACTTGCATATTTTGTTAGCACCTTTAGGATTGACAAAACCTTCTGGTTGCATCATATACAACTCTTCTTTAATAAATCCATTAAGGAATGTAGTTTTGTTTATCCATTTGCCATATTTCATAAAAAGCGGCAATTGCTAACATGATTCAGACAGACTTAAGCATAGATACGAGTGAGAAACTCTCATCGTAGTCAACATCTTGAACTTGTCGAAAACCTTTTTGCGACAATTCTAGCTTTGTAGATAGTGACACTACTATCAACATCCGTCTTCCTCTTGAAGATCCATTTATTCTCAATGACTCGCCGATCATTGGGCAAGTCAATCAAAGTCCATACTTTGTTCTTATACATGGATCTCATCTCAGATTTCATGGCCTCAAGCCGTTTTGCGGAATCTGGGCTCATCATCGCTTCCTCATAGTTCGTAGGTTCGACATGGTCTAGTAACATAACCTCCAGAAGAGGATTACCGTACCACTCTGGTGCGGATCTTACTCTGCTTTACCTACGAGGTTTGGTAGTAACTTGATCTGAAGTTAAATGATCATCATCATTAACTTCCTCACCAGTTTGTGTAGGAGTCACAGGAAAAGATTTCTGTGATGCACTACTTTCCAATAAGGGAGCAGGTACAGTTACCTCATCAAGTTCTACTTTCCTCCCACTCACATCTTTCGAGAGAAACTCCTTCTCTAGAAAGGATCCATACTAAGCAACGAATGTCTTGCCTTCGGATCTGTGATAGAAGGTGTACCCAACTGTCTCCTTTGGGTATCCTATGAAGACACATTTCTCCGATTTAGGTTTGAGCTTATCAGGATGAAACTTTTTCACATAAGCATCGCAACCCCAAACTTTAAGAAACGACAACTTTGGTTTCTTGCCAAACCACAGTTCATAAGGCGTCGTCTCAACGGATTTTGATGGTGCCCTATTTAACGTGAATGTAGCTGTCTCTAATGCATAACCCCAAAACGATAGTGGTAAATTGGTAAGAGACATCATAGATTGCACTATATCCAATAAAGTACGGTTATGATGTTCGGACACACCATTATGTTGTGGTGTTCCAGGTGGCGTGAGTAGTGAAACTATTTCACATTGTTTTAACTGAAGGCCAAACTCGTAACTAAAATACTCTTCTCCACGATCAAATCGTAGAAACTTTATTTTCTTGTTACGATGATTTTCGCTTCACTCTGAAATTATATGAACTTTTCAAATGTTTCAGACTTCTGTTTCATTAAGTAGATATACCCATATCTGCTCAAATCATCTGTGAAGGTCAGAAAATAATGATACCTGCTACGAGCCTCAATATTCATCGGACCACATACATCCGTATGTATGATTTCCAACAAATCTGTTGCTCTCTCCATAGTTCCGGAGAACGGCGTTTTAGTCATCTTGCCCATGAGGCACGGTTCGCAAGCATCAAGTGATTCATAATCAAGTGATTCCAAAATCCCATCAGTATGGAGTTTCTTCATGCGCTTTACACCAATATGACCTAAACGGCAGTGCCACAAATAATTTGCACTATCATTATTAACTTTGCATCTTTTGGCTTCAATATTATGATTATGTGTATCACTACGATCGAGATCCAACAAACCATTTTCATTGGTGTGTATGACCATAGAAGGTTTTATTCATGTAAACAGGACAACAATTGTTCTCTAACTTAAATGAATAACCGTATTGCAATAAACATGATCAAATCATATTCAAGCTCAACGCAAACACCAAATAACACTTATTTAGTTTCAACACTAATCCCGAAAGTATAGGGAGTGTGCGATGATGATCATATCAATCTTGGAACTACTTCCAACACACATCGTCACCTCGCCTTTTACTAGTCTCTGTTTATTCTGCAACTCCCGTTTTGAGTTACTACTCTTAGCAACTGAACCAGTATCAAATACCGAGGGGTTGCTATAAACACTAGTAAAGTACACATCAATAACATGTATATCCAATATACCTTTGTTCACTTTGCCATCCTTCTTATCCACCAAATAGTTGGGGTAGTTCCTCTTCCAGTGACCAGTCCCTTTGCAGTAGAAGCACTTAGTCTCAGGCTTAGGACCAGACTTAGGCTTCTTCACTTGAGCAGCAACTTGCTTGCCGTTCTTCTTGAAGTTCCCCTTATATCCCTTTGCCCTTTTCTTGAAACTAGTGGTCTTGTTAACCATCAACACTTGATGTTTTTCTTGATTTCTACCTTCATCGATTTCAGCATCACGAAGAGCTCGGGAATTACTTTCGTCATCCCTTGCATACTATAGTTCATCACGAAGTTCTACTAACTTGGTGATGGTGACTAGAGAATTCTGTCAATCACTATTTTATCTGGAAGATTAACTCCCACTTGATTCAAGCGATTGTAGTACCCAGACAATCTGAGCACATGCTCACTAGTTGAGCGATTCTCCTCCATCTTTTAGCTATAGAACTTGTTGGAGACTTCATATCTCTCAACTCGGGTATTTGCTTGAAATATTAACTTCAACTCCTGGAACATCTTATATGGTCCATGACGTTCAAAACGTCTTTGAAGTCCCGATTCTAAGCCGTTAAGCATGGTGCACTAAACTATCAAGTAGTCATCATATTGAGCTAGCCAAACGTTCATAACGTCTGCATCTGCTCCTGCAATAGATCTGTCACCTAGCGGTGCATTAAGGACATAATTTTTCTGTGCAGCAATGAGGATAATCCTCAGATCACGGATCCAATCCGCATCATTGCTACTAACATCTTTCAACATAATTTTTCTCTAGGAACATAATAAACAGGGAAGCAACAACGCGAGCTATTGATCTACAACATAATTTGCAAAATACTATCAGGACTAAGTTCATGATAAATTTAAGTTCAATTAATCATATTACTTAAGAACTCCCACTTAGATAGACATCCCTCTAATCATCTAAGTGATTACGTGATCCAAAGCAACTAAACCATGTCCGATTAACACGTGAGATGGAATAGTTTCAATGGTGAACATCACTATGTTGATCATATCTACTATATGATTCACGCTCGACCTTTCGGTCTCTGTGTTCCGAGGCCATATCTGTACATATGCTAGGCTCGTCAAGTTTAACCTGAGTATTCCGCGTGTGCAACTGTTTTGCACCCGTTGTATTTGAACGTAGAGCCTATCACACCCGATTAACACGTGGTGTCTCAGCACGAAGAACTTTCACAACGGTGCATACTCAGGGAGAACACTTTTGTCTTGAAATTTTAGTGAGAGATCATCTTATAATGCTACTGTCAAACAAAGCAAGATAAGATGCATAAAGGATTAACATCACATGCAATCAATATAAGTGATATGATATGGCCATCATTATCTTGTGCTTGTGATCTCCATCTCCGAAGCACCGTGCTCGTGATCTCCATCTCCGAAGCACCGTCATGATCACCATCGTCACCGGCTCGACACCTTGATCTCCATCGTAGTATCGTTGTCGTCTCGCCAACTTATTGCTTTTACGACTATCGCTACTTCTTAGTGATAAAGTAAAACTATTACATGGCGATTGCATCTCATACAATAAAGCGACAACCATATGGCTCCTGCCAGTTGCCGATAACTCGGTTACAAAACATGATCATCTCATACAACACATTATATCACATCATGTCTTGACCATATCACATCACAACATGCCCTGCAAAAACAAGTTAGACGTCCTCTACTTTGTTGTTGCATGCTTTACGTGGCTGCTACGGGCTTAGCAAGAACCGTTCTTAGCTACGCATCAAAACCACAACGATAGTTTGTCAAGTTGGTGCTGTTTTAACCTTCGCAAGGACCGGGCGTAGCCACACTCGGTTCAACTAAAGTGAGAGAGACAGACACCCGCCAGTCACCTTTAAGCAACGAGTGCTCCGAACGGTGAAACCAGTCTCGCGTAAGCGTACGCGTAATGTCGGTCCGGGCCGCTTCATCTCACAATACCGCTGAACCAAAGTATGACATGCTGGTAAGCAGGATGACTTATATCGCCCACAACTCACTTGTGTTCTACTCGTGCATAGCATCAACGCATAAAACCAGGCTCGGATGCCACTATTGGGGAACGTAGTAATTTCAAAAAATTTCCTACGCACACGCAAGATCATGGTGATGCATAGCAACGAGAGGGGAGAGTGTTGTCCAACGTACCCTCGTAGACCGACAGCGGAAGCGTTATCACAACGCGGTTGATGTAGTCGTACGTCTTCACGATCCGACCGATCAAGTACCGAACGCACGGCACCTCCGAAGTTCTACACACGTTTAGCTCGATGACGTTCCTCGAACTCCGATCCAGCCGAGTGTTGAGGGAGAGTTTTGTCAGCACGACGGCGTGGTGACGATGATGATGTTCCACCGACGCAGGGCTTCGCCTAAGCTCCGCGACGGTATTATCGAGGTGTAATCTGGTGGAGGGGGGCACCGCACACGGCTGAAATATCGTATATCAAGTGTGTCTTGAGGTGCCCCCCTGCCCCCGTATATAAAGGAGCAAGGGGGAGGCCGGCTGCCTATGGGCGCGCCAAGGAGAGGGGGGGGAGTCCTCCTCCTAGTAGGAGTAGGACTCCCCTTTCCTAGTCCTACTAGGAAAAGAAGGGGGGAAGGAAAGAGAGGGAGAGGGAGAGGCAAAGGGGGCTGCGCCCCCTCTCCTAGTCCAACTAGGACTCCTCCTGGGAGGGGGCGCACCACCTCCTGGCTGCTGCCCTCTCTCTCCCCTCAAGGCCCACTGAGGCCCAATACTTCCCCGGGCGGTTCCGGTAACCCTCCGGCACTCCGGTTTAATCCGAAACTTCTCCGGAACACTTCCGGTGTTCGAATATAGTCGTCCAATATATCAATCTTTACATCTCGACCATTTCGAGACTCCTCGTCATGTCCGTGATCACATCCGGGACTCCGAACAACCTTCGGTACATCAAAATATATAAACTCATAATAAAACTGTCATTGTAACTTTAAGCGTGCGGACCCTTTGGGTTCGAGAACTATGTAGACATGACCGAGACACCTCTCCGGTCAATAACCAATAGTGGGACCTGGATGCCCATATTGGCTCCCACATATTCTACGAATATCTTTATCGGTCAGACCGCATAACAACATACGTTGTTCCCTTTGTCATCGGTATGTTACTTGCCCGAGATTCGATCGTCGGTATCTCGATACCTAGTTCAATCTCGTTACCGGCAAGTCTCTTTACTCGTTCCGTAATACATCATCCCGCAACTAACTCATTAGTCACAATGCTTGCAAGGCTTATAGTGATGTGCATTACCGAGTGGGCCCAGAGATACCTCTCCGACAATCGGAGTGACAAATCCTAATCTCGAAATACGCCAACCCAACAAGTACCTTTGGAGACACCTGTAGAGCACCTTTATAATCACCCATTTACGTTGTGACGTTTGGTAGCACATAAAGTGTTCCTCCGGTAAACGGGAGTTGCATAATCTCATAGTCATAGGAACATGTATAAGTCATGAAGAAAGCAATAGCAACATACTAAACGATCGGGTGCTAAGCTAACGTAATGGGTCATGTCAATCACGTCATTCTCCTAATGAGGTGATCCCGTTAATCAAATGACAACTCATGTCTATGGCTAGGAAACATAACCATCTTTGATTAACGAGCTAGTCAAGCAGAGGCATACTAGTGACACTCTGTTTGTCTATGTATTCACACATGTATTATGTTTCCGGTTAATACAATTCTAGCATGAATAATAAACATTTATCATGATATAAGGAAATATATAATACTTTATTATTGCCTCTAGGGCATATTTCCTTCAAAATTACCAGGTGACAGCATGGTAGGTTCTTTTTGGTGGAAATCCAATTTAGCTCTCATTGATCAATACAAGGCTATTGCTAGATGCAATGTGGGTGATGGTGTCAGTGCATTTTTTTGGATAAACTATGGCATCAGTCAGTACTCAAGCACAGATTCCACCACTTACACTCATTTGTGAGAAACCCATAGTTGAACATACAACAAGTGCTGCAGACAGAATACCTTCAGGATCTTTTCTATCTTCCACTGACAACAGAGGCATATGAGGAATTTTTACAAATGGAGGACATTTGCATCTCTATGAGACAATCTGAATTCCTGAACTCTTTGGACACATGGAGTTACATTTGGGGAAATGAAACCTATTCATCCATAAAAGCATATAAAGTTTTAATTGGACACAAGCAAACTTCTCCTCACTTCAACTGGATTTGGCAGAGTTCATGTCAGCCAAAACACAAAGTATTCTTCTGGCAGTTGCTTCATGATAGAGTTAACACAAGAAATCTACTTAGAAGAAAGAAGTTTGTATTGGAAGCTTACAACTGTCCAGTGAGTGGATGTCAGCAGGAAGAAACACTACATCATCTATTCCGGGGATGTCCCTTTGTGCAACAATGCTGGGACTTTATTTGTCCAACAAGAACACCAAACCTGTCAGTGTTGGAAGCATTCCAAGATCTCAAGGACAAAATAAACTACCCTTTTTACATGGAGATCATCATTCTTGGAGCATGGGCCATCTGGATAACCAGAAACAATAATTTTTTTGAAAACATTACACCATCTTTCCAAGGATGGAAGTTCATCTTCCTGGAGGAACTAAAGCTTCTAAGGTTCAGAATGCAGAAAAAACATGAGAGACAATTCTCTGTTTGGCTTGAGGCCCTGTTGTAATTTTCCCTTTCTTTTGGTAGCTTAGTTCTTTCTTTTCTTCTCTTTCTCTTTCTTTCTTTTCTTTTTCTTTTTCCTTTCTTTTTATTTCTTTCTGTAGGCTTATCTCAAGCCTTTATGAATAATTTTTACTTTGCTCTTTATTTTTAAAAATTGCAGTGGGGTTTTACCCTACTATTTATAGTCAAAAAATACATACCGATGTACGTGGTCCAATGAGTGTTGAAGCACGTGGCGGGTATCATTGTTTTATAACCTTCACAGATGATTTGAGTAGGTATGGGTATATCTACTTGATGAAACATAAGTCTGAAACATTTGAAATGTTCAAAAAAATTCAGAGTGAAGTGGAGAATCATCGTAACAAGAAAATAAAGTTTCTACAATCTGATCACGGAGGTGAAAATTTGAGTTACGTGTTTGTCCTTCATTTAAGACAATGTGCAATTGTTTCACAACTCACACCACCTGGAACACCACAGCGTAATGGTGTGTCCGAACATCATAGCCGTACTTTATTAGATATGGTTTGTTCTATGATGTCTCTTACTGATTTGCTACTATTGTTTGGGGGTTATGCATTAGAGACAACCGCATTCACATTAAATAGGGCACCGTCTAAATCCGTTGAGACGACACAATATGAACTATGGTTTGGAAAAAAACCTAAGCTATCATTTCTTAAAGTTTGGGGATGTGACACTTATGTCAAAAGGCTTCAGCCTGATAAGCTCGAACCCAAAGCGAAGAAGTGCGTGTTCATAGGATACCCTAAAGAAACTATTGGGTATACCTTCTACCACAGATCCAAAGGCAAGATCTTTGTTGCTAAGAATGGGTCATTTCTAGAGAAGGAGTTTCTCTTGAAAGAAGTGAGTGGGAGGAAAGTAGAACTTGATGAGGTAATTGTACCTTCTCTCGAATTGGAAAGTAGCACATCAGATAAAACCGTTCCCGTGATTCCTACACCAACTAGAGAGGAAGCAAATGATGATCATGGAACTTCAGATCAAGTTACTACTGAACCTCGTAGGTCAACCAGAACATGTACCGCACCAGAGTGCTATGGTAATCCTATCCTGCAAGTCATGTTGCTAGACAACAGCGAAGCTGTGAACTATGAAGAAGCTATGATGAGCCCAGATTCCGACAAATGGCTTGAGGCCGTGAAATCTGAGATAGGATCCATGTATAAGAACAAAGTGTGGGCTTTGGTGGACTTTCCCGATGATCGGCAAGCCATTGAGAATAAATGGATCTTCAAGAGGAAGACGAACGCTGATGGTAATATCACTGTATACAAAGCTCGACTTGTCACAAAAGGTTTTCGACAAGTTCATGGGGTTTGACTACTGATGCGGCTTGAAACGGCGTCGGTATTTTCCCAAAGAGGAAGGGATGATGCAGTACAACTACGGTAGTTATTTCCCTTAGTTATGAAACCAAGGTTATCAATCTAGTAGGAGAACCAAGTAACACTATGTAAACGACACCTACACACAACGAACAAATACTTGCAACTCGACGCGTAAGAGGGGTTGTCAATCCCTCCATAGTAAAAACATAGATTAAATTGTATGAGTTTGGATAAATAGATCTAGCAGGAACACAAAATAAAATAAATAAAGAAAATGTGCAGCAAGGTATTTTTGGGTTTTTGGAAATATAGATATGAAAACAAATATGATAAAAGATAGATATGAAAGCAATATGATAAAAGATAGACCCGGGGGCCGTAGGTTTCACTAGTGGCTTCTCTCAAGAAAATAGCATACGGTGGGTAAACAAATTACTGTTGGGCAATTGATAGAAGAACAAATAATTATGATGATATCCAAGGCAATGATCATGAATATAGGCATCACATCGAAGATTAGTAGATCGAAACGATTCTGCATCTACTACTAGTACTCCACACATTGACCGCTATTCAGCATTCATCTAGTGTATTAAGTTCATGGAGAAACAGAGTAATGCAATAAGAACGATGACATGATGTAGACAAGATCTATTCATGTAGGAATAGACCCCATCTTTTTATCCTTAATAGCAACGATACATATGTACCTCGCTACCCCTTCTGTCACTTGGTGACGACACCGTAAGAGGAACCCATCACAAAGCACCCCTTCCCATTGCAAGAAAAAATCGATCTAGTTGGCCTAACTAAACCAAAGATTCGAAGAAGAAATACAAGGCTATAAATAATCATGCATATAAGAGATCAAAGAAGACTCAAATAATATTCATGGATATAGATCAGATCATAAACTCGAACTTCATCGGATCCCAACAAACACACCACAAAAAGCCATTATATCAATTAGATCTCCAAGAGACCAATGATTGAGAATCAAAAAGAGAGAAGAAGCTATCTAGCTACTGCCTACAGACCCGTAGGTCTATGGTGAACTACTCACGCATCATCGAAGAAGCACCAATGAGGATGATGAACCCCTCCGTGATCGTGTTCCCCTCCGGCAGAGTGCTGGAATAGGGCTCTAGATTGGATCTCGTGGTTCTAGAACTTGCGGCGGCTAGAATTGTGTTTCGTCGACTCCCCTAGGGTTTCTGGAACATTTGGGTATTTATAGAGCTGAGAGGCGGTGGAGGAGGCCCCTGTGGGCCCCACAACCCATCAGGGCGCGCCTGGGCCTCCTGGCATGCCCTGGTGTCTTGTGGGCCCCGCAGGCCTCCCCTCCGGTGCTTTCTTGGTTCCCAAGTTGTCTTCTGGTCCAAAAAAATCTCCAAAAAGTTTCACTACATTTGGACTACATTTGGTACTGATATTCTGCGAAGTAAAAAACAAGCAGAAACAACAACTGGCACTGGGCACTATGTCAATAGGTTAGTCCCAAAAAATGATATAAAGTTGCTATAAAATGATTGTAAAACATCCAAGAATGATAATATAACAGCATGGAACAATCAAATATTATAGATACGTTGGAGACGTATCAACTACGATGAGACTTTCTCTCCCGTAGCTTTGCTTAAGTCTGTCAGAATCATGTTAGCAATTGCCACATTTTATGATTATGAAATATGGCAAATGGATGTCAAAATTGCATTCCTTAATGGGTTTCTTAAAGAAGAGTTGTATATGATGCAACCAGAAGGTTTTGTCGATCCTAAGGGTGCTAACAAAGTGTGCAAGCTCCAGCGATCCATCTAGCTATGGACTGGTGCAGGCATCTCGGAGTTGGAATATACACTTTGATGCGGTGATCAAAGCATTTGGTTTTATACAGACTTACGGTGAAGTTTGTATTTACAAGAAAGTGAGTGGAGCTCTGTAGCATTTCTAATATTGTATGCAGATGACATATTGCTGGTTGGAAATGATATAGAATTTCTGGATAGCATAAAAGGATGTTTTGAATAAGAATTTTTCAATGAAAGACCTCGGTGAAGCTGCTTACATATTGGGCATCAAGATCTATAGGGATAGATTGAGACGCTTAATAGGACTTTCACAAAACACATACCTTGACAAAATTCTGAAGAAGTTCAAAATGGACCAGTCAAAGAATGGGTTCTTGCCTGTGTTGCAAGGTGTGAAATTGAGTCAGACTCAAAGTCCGACCACGGCAGAAGATAGAGAGAGAATCAAAGTCATTCCTTATGCCCCAGCCATAGGTTCTATAATGTATGTCATGCTGTGTAACATACCTGATGTGTGACTTGCCATAAGTTTGGCGGGGAGGTACTAAAGTAATCCAGGAGTGGATCACTGGACAGATGTCAAGAATATCACGAAGTACCTGAAAAGGACCAAGGATATGTTTCTCGTTTATGGAGGTGACGAAGAGCTCAGCGTAAAAGGTTACGTCGATGGTAGGTTCGACACAGATTTGGATGACTCTAAGTCGCAAACCAAATATCTATTTATATTGAATGGTGGAGCTGTTAGTCGGTGCAGTTCTAAGCAGAGCGTCGTGGCGGGATCTACATGTGAAGCGGAGTACATAGCTGCTTCAGAAGCAGCGCATGAAGGAGTCTGGATGAAGGAGTTCATATCCCATCTAGGTGTAATACCCAGTGCATCAGGTCCAATGACAATCTTTTGTGACAACACTTGAGCAATTGCCTTAGCCAAGGAGTCCAGGTTTCACAAGAGAACCAAACACATCGAGTGACGCTTCAACTCCATTCGTGAAAAGGTCAAGGATGGAGACATAGAAATTTGCAAAGTACATACAGATCTGAATGTGGCAGACCCATTGACTAAAACTCTTCCGCGGGAAAAACATGATCAACACCAAGACTCCATGGGTGTTAGATTCATTACTATGTAATCTAGATTATTGACTCTAGTACAAGTTGGAGACTGTCGGGGTAATTACGCACGGTTTAACCCGGCTTAGGATGTTCAGTCATGTCTGGACTTAAGAAGCCCTGCTGAATCATCTCTGGACTTAACCCGGTAGATCCTGACCCGACAGATCTTGACCCAGCAGATTCTGACCCAGCATATCCTGACTCGGCAGATTCTGACCCTGAAGATCCTGACCCGATAGATTGTAACCCGGCAGACGGTTGTAACCCGGCCAATACTAAGCCACGAAAATGAGACGATGGAGATAAGAAGCCCAGGTGTTAAGAAGCCCACGAAGAGAAGCCCATGGTTAAGAAGGCCACGAAGATAAGCCAGAAATAGGCTAAGTCCTAATCCTACTAGGACTCTACATGTAACCCGCCCCTTCAACTTATATAAGGAGAGGCGGGGCACCCCAAGGAGGTCAGGGTTTTGACAGGTCACAATAGACAACTTTTAGGGCTTAGATAGACAAGACTTAGTCAAGATCAAAGCAGATGCTCTCGAGATAGAGGTAGCGAAACACCGCCCTTGTAACCGAGATCATTGATAACCCACAAGTATAGGGGATCACAACCGTTTTCGAGGGTAGAGTATTCAACCCAAACTTATTGATTCAAGACAAGGGGAGCCAAAGAATATTCACGAGTATAAGCAGTTGAGTTGTCAATTCAACCACACCTGAAAGACTTAGTATCTGCAGCAACATTTTTAGTAGCAAAGTAGTATGGAAGTAGCGGTAATGGTGGCAATAGTAACAGTAGTAGTTTTGTAGTGATGGTAACAGTAGTAACAACAAAGTAACTTAGCAAAGATCAATATGTGAAAAGCTCGTAGGAATTGGATCAGTGATGGATAATTATGTCGGATGGCATTCATCATGCAATAGTTATAACCTAGGGTGACACAGAACTAGCTCCAATTCATCAATATAATGTAGGCATGTATTCCATATATAGTCATACGTGCTTATGTGAAAGAACTTGCATGACATCTTTTGTCCTACCCTCCCGTGGCAGTGGGGTCCTAATGGAAACTAAGGGATATTAAGCCTCCTTTTAATAGAGAACCGTAGCAAAGCATTAGCACTTAGTGAATACATGAACTCCTCAAACTACGGTAATCATCGGAAAGAATCCCAATTATTATCACCTTGGGGTATGCGGATCATAACTCGTAATAGGTGTCTACAACTTGAAAGATCTGATCAAGAACACATATATATTCATGAAAACATAATAGGTTCGGATCTGAAATCATGACACTCGGGCCCTAGTGGGAAGCATTAAGCATAGCAAAGTCATAGCAATATCAATCTCAGAACATAGTGGATACTAGGGATCAAACCCTAACAAAACTAACTCGATTACATGTTAAATCTCATCCAACCCACCATCGTCTAGCAAGCCTACAAAGGAATTACTCACTCCCGGCGGTGAGCATCATGGAATTTACGATGGAGGAAGGTTGATGGTGATGATGGCGATGGATCCCCCCTCTCCGGAGCCCCGAACGGACTCCGGAATCAACCTTCCGGTTGAAGAACAGGAGGCGGCGGCGGCTCCGTATCGTAAAACACGATGAATCCTTCTCTCTAATTTTTTTCTCCCCGAATAGGGTTATACAGAGTTGGAGTTGTGGTCGGAGGAGGTCCAGGGGGCCCACAAGCCCTTTAGGCATGCCCAAGGTGGGGGCACCCCCCAGGCATGTGGCCTCTGGGTGGACCCCCTCTGCTGAATTCTTGTGCTGGTATTTTTTATATATTCCACACAAATTATCCGTAAATTTTCAGGTCAATCCGAGAACTTTGATTTCTGCACAAAAAGAACACCATGCCAATTCTGCTGAAAACAGTGTCAGTCCGGGTTAGTTCCATTCAAATCATGCAAATTAGAGCACAAAAAAGGGCAAAAAAGTTTGGAAAAGTAGATATGATGAAGATGTATCAACTCCCCCAAGCTTAAACCATTGCTTGTCCTCAAGCAATTCAGTTGACAAACTGAAAGTGACAAAGAAAAACTTTTACAAACTCTGCTTGATCTTGTTATTGCAAATATGTCTAACTGATGTTCAGGTTTTCAGCAAAGGTTATGAACTAACCATATTCACAATGACATTTAGGTCTCACATTTACTCATATTAATAGCATAACCAACTAGCGAGCAATAATAAGATGTCTCGGATGAAAACACTTTTTTTCAAAACAATCATGATATAATATGACAAAATGGTATCTCACCTACCCTTTCTAAGACCGCAAAACATAAATGCAGAGCACCTCTGAAGACCAAGGACTTACTAGACATTATAATTCATGGCAAAAGAGATCCAGTCACACTCATACTCAACATCAATTAATAACAAAGCATATAAATGACAGTTGTGGTCTATAGCTGCTGCTTTTTATAAGAGGATGATGACTCAACAATAAAAGTAAATAGATAGGCCCTTCACAGAGGGAAGCATGGATTTGCAAAGGTGCCAGAGCTCGAAGCTTTTAAAACAGAGATGAATATAATTTTGAATGGTATGCTTTCATTGTCAACATAACAACCAAGAGATCTCACTATCTTCCATGCTAGATACATTATAGGAGGTTCCCAGACATAATGGTAAAGTTTTTACTCCCCTCCACCAACAATCACACTCCACGGCTAGCCGAATCCACGGGTACCGTCCATACCAACAATAGACCTGGGGGAGTTTTGTTTCATTATTATATTTTGACTTGATTTTGAGCATGGAACTGGGCATCCCGATTATCAGCCAATTTCTCGTGAATGACAAGTGAATAAACACTCATCGTGAGAATAACCCACCTAGCAGGGAAGATACTATCAGCCCCCAGTCACTACATGAGTGATTCGGGCATACAGAATAGATTATCATCTGAAGGTTTAGAGTTTGGCACATGCAAATTTACTTGGAACGACAGGTAAATACCGCACATAGGTAGGTATGGTAGACTCATATGGAACAAGTTTGGGTTCAAGGAAGTGGATGCACAAGCAGTATTCCCGCCTAGTACAAGTGAAGGCTAGCAAAAGATTGAGGAGCGACCAACTAGAGAGAGACAAAAGTCATAAACTTGCATTGAGATTAATCAACATTGAGTGCAAGCACGAGTAGGATATAAATCACCATGAACATAAATATCATGGTGGCTATGTTGTTTTTGTTTCACCTACATGCGGGAACATGTGCCAAGTCAAGCCACTTGAATCATTCAAAGGAGGATACCATCCTATCATACTATATCATAACCATTTTAAAATGCATGTTGGCACACAAGATAGAGCATTATAAACTCCTAGGTAATTAAGCATGGCATGAGTAACTATAATCTCTAATTGTCATTGCAAACATGTTTCATTCATAATGGGCTGAATCAAGAATGATGAGCTAATCATATTTAGAAAAACACAATAGGTCGAGTTCGTACCAGCTTTTCTCCATCTCAATCACTTCATCAAATATCGTCATTATTGCCTTTCACTTGCACGACCGAATGATGTGAATAATAATAAGTGCGCATGCATTGGACTGAGCTAGAATCTGCAAACATTTATTCAGAGGAGAAGACAAGGTAATATGGGCTCTTTGAAGATCAACAATAATGCATATGAGAGCCACTCAACATTTTCATCGTGGTCTTCTCCTCTGACCAAGAGAAAAAGAAAATAATTGCAAATAAACACACTAAAATATTTTTGGAGTTTTTGTTTATTTGAAGCAAGTAAAACGAAAACGAGAAAAAGTATTTACACGGGAAAGCTCCCAACCAGCAAAGGAAGAACGAGAAATATTTTTGGGTTTTATTTTAATACTACTACTAAATAAACTAGGAAGAAAAACTAAAAAGAAGCGAGAACTAAATTTTTTGGTTTTTCTCAAAGTTTTTCAAACACACAAGAAGAAAGCAAGAAAAAAACTAACATGGATAATACAATGGAAAAGTGTGAACACCGACAACTGGAATGAGTGTGTGAGCGTGAATGTAATGTCGGTGAGAAGTATGTACTCCCCCAAGCTTAGGCTTTTAGCTTAAGTTGGTCTATGGCCACGGCTGGCCTGCATAATATCCGGGGTTGTAGTTGGGGTTGTACTGAATTGCAGCTGCCACTGTCTGGCGAGCTGCCTTATGGAGGCGAGTTGTCTCCCTCACTCTCTCATACTCATCTACCTCCTCCCTGGTTACAAAATATCTCTATTTTGTCTGAAAATTAAAGAAGGTAGGAGCAGGAAGGGTAATATAGATGACTCGGCGTCTATCGAAAATTAGTCTGTATTGGAGAGGCAACTCACACCTCTCAAGAAACTGGTAACGTTCCATGGATCATGATCAAGAAAAGGAGGTGGTAACTGAGGATCATTTTATCTTATGGGAACACCAAGATAATTAGCTAAACGAGTGGCATAAATTCCACCAAAGAAATCTCCATCTTTAGCATTATTATTTAATCGTCGTGCAATGATAGCCCCAAATTAAATCTTTTATCATACATTACTACGCTCGTAAGAACAATGAGATCGGAGGCACAAAGGTGGCTATGATCATGTTTACCATTAATGCATATACCTATGCACTACTAGAAAAAGGCTTACTAGTGGCGCACCAGTTTTGCCTACTAATGGCGCACTACTGGTGCGCCACTAGCACCACGCCACTAGAATATTTTAGTAATGGCGCACCACAGGTGCGCCATTAGTATCTGGTATTCTAATGGCGCACCACGGGTGTGCCATTAGTATCCCAAAGGTGCGCCATTAGTAACTGGTATACTAATGGCGCACCAGATGGAAGTGCGCCATTAGTAACATTTAAAAAAAAATCGTTTTTTCTTAATCTCAGGTCACTATTTCACATATGAGATATCCAACACATATATATACAACAAGCATCCATATAACAATCATATCCAACACACAAGTTTCATCATATATACATACATAGCCAACACATAGTTCCATCGTTACATATTACAAAAGTTTCACATTGTTCATCCAACACCGTTATCCATCCAACACCATATTACAAAAGTTTCACATAGTTCAGTTCTCATTGTTCTTCTCCTTCTCCTTCCTCAGCCTGATGCGCCAAGAGCGGCGAGGCGGTGGAGGCAGCTGTGGGATGTAGTCTTCTACCACAATTGGCGTGGTCATGTCGCCCAGCTGTGGGATCGCCGGCGCCACCACCGGTGCGTGGTCATTGTCAGGCACCACCACCATCGCGAGGCCACCTTCAGGCAGGACGGGCACGACCATCGCTAGGTCATCCTCAGCCACCACCATCTCTTGCCCATGGTCAGCCACCACCATCTCTTGCCCATGGTCAGCCACCACCATCTCTTGCCCTTGGTCAGCCACCACCAGCGCTAGGTCATCCTCAGCCTGATGCCCATCGTCATCCTGCAGCTCCTCATCCCCACTCTGCTCCTCTTCTCCCCCACTCCAGTCCGGATCATCCTTCTTGCTGTCTTTGCTGCTGCCAGAATCGCTGCTGCTTTCGCTAAAGCCAGAATCGCTGCTGCTTTGGCTGTAGCCAGTGTCGCTGCTGCTGCTCCCATTGCCTGTCCAAATGCAACAATGGCCGTTAACAATCGATGTGAGACAAAGCCAAATGTAGAGGAATAAGAAGAGGCAGAACGCACTGGCATCTTCGTCGTCAGCGTAGCGCATGCGACACATAGTCGTGTTGAAAACCTTCACGATGAGCATTGTGGCGTCATCGTCGTACCTGAAGAGAAGAAAGTACCCGGTCCGCAGGTCGTAGGCACTGTAGAACTTCTCCCAGCCACGGCACAGGTACATGTGGCCCTCCTCGATCACCAACTCCACGTCCCACAGCCTGCGAACCCCGCCGCCGGCCTGTCGGAGCTTCACATTATGTGGCGGATCTTCACCCAGCATGTTCATAAAAGTGTCAGGCAGCCTCTGCAATTTGGGACAAGGAGTGATGTAGCAAACAACAGAGTTATCATAATGAGATGGGTGAAGGGGAGATCTCTCGTTTTATATACCTGCCTCGTGGCTGATACTGAAGTCCCAAGTATGACACTGAAGAACTCGAAAGCATCCAACTCGTACTCCGGTGAGGCAGAGCGGCGGTGGCTGCTTCCCCCCATCTCTGATAAGCAGCAGAAGAGACCAATTAGTACCCTTACAACATCACATTGCAAATAGATGAATTGTGTAGGTATGCATGGATTTAAGATTATTTGTTCAAAGCCAATTTGTCAATGATTAATATGATATCTCAATTTCCACCAAATAATACATTTGTTATACACCACATTTTCTTTTCCTTTGGAAAAGAAAAAGCACACTGCATTCAAGTGAATGTATCTTTTATTGCAAAGCCACAACTTAGCAATAGATTCAAAGTTAACGATTGGCACCTAGAAAAGCATTTCAACATCTTCACAGATTTTACTAGCTACAATACATTCAAAAAATAAACGATATACAGTTTGTATCTCTTTGCAATGAACACACTCTAGGGGTTTTGCCATCCCCCTTTTGCTTAGATTGTCACAAGTCATGATTTTGTTCTGGGAGAACATCCAAATGAAACCTTATACCCTAGGGGGCATCTACTGCTACTGCTACTGCTTGCCTCAGCTGCTATTGAATATTTATAATTAATTGAAATTGTTCCTTTAATTACAAGTAAATGCAAATTTTCCATTAATTAAAACTAAACTGTTCCTTCATGATATTCTCTCTTCATCTACCCCTGGCTACTTTCTCTCTTCTCTTCTTCAGTTAATTAAATGAATTTTACTGATGTTGTTGTTAACTGAATTTTACTGATGTTGTTGTTGACTTGCTGTTAATGAACAGTGGCTAAAGATATATAAAACTCCATTGCAAATGTGCCATGTCAATACAACAACTCTTAGAAGTGAAGAACAGGTTCTCCAAAATGAGTAGAAAGGGAGCATGCTGACATCTATACAAGCCAATAATGATTTACTACTCAATGGAACAGGGTAAGATAAACACCAGTCAATAAATTTACTACATCAAAAGGAGTAAAACTCAACAATGCAGCACTATCTCTGAACCTAACCTTTGTTTAGTATGGGTATGACAAATCAATGAGTTGGTCATCACAATGTCAAATGCCATTGGAAGACAAGAAATCAGGTCATCACATAACAACAATTGGATGGCCTCGTGAACAACCAAGACATCCTTGAATGGCTGCCAAGTTACTACTAGCAGGCTCAAAAGTCAAGTAAACTGAAGATTGACCTTCTGAAGGTCTAAGTATGGCTGTGCTGTCAGGTTACTACTAGCAGCAACATGGAAGTAGACTTGATGATAACTATTGCACAAATATGTAAGAAAGGAGCAAGTGCATCTACTTATTGGAACAAGCCTGACAGTGGGAAAGCTATAAACTTATAATGACCGCGTTCAGATAAAAGATTGCAACCAAGCAAATCTGGAAAATGTATTATCAACTATAAAATATGGGTTGCAAACCAAACAACTAAGCATACTTTGTCAGATGATAACTATTGCAAACCAAACAAGTAAGCAGAGCACATGTATATACCTGTATCACTGTCTTGGAGCCAACAAACGCCTCAATTTTTCTCCAACCGCGATCGAACCTGTTACGCAGAAACACAAACAGAGAGATACATGTAACTAACGAGGACAGACAGACAAGGTAACAAGAACTCCACAGCTCAATTAAGCCTATACATGTAACTAACGAGGACCATGTCATTATCATGGTAGTCCACTATATATTTTTATGACAAAATACATCATTATCAGGGCACATTATGGCCATTTTCTTACATGATGCCAAGCTAATGACTGACATCTGTTCTTGGCAAATGATGAGTCTCTGGTGCCCCTTGCAAATTGTTGATGCCACATTGTACTTGTACCCCATATGTTTAACCCCAAACACAAAAACATCACCACAAGGACTGAGATAAAAACTAATACTATCATGTACTTGAAGAAACCCTGTTCTTTTCTCTTTCCGTTTTGAACCTGACACACACTGCATCATCACATATTTTCCTAGAAATTCAGTACAGCATGTTGGGGGTGAGGGGCATCACCTCGAATCACCTAGAGGACGCCGGCGGGGAGAGAAACCTAGGGGGAAGGAGGGGAGGAGAGAGGAGGAATCACCTAGAGGACGCCGGCGTCAAGGAGGCTGCGGGCGGCGATCCGGAGGAAGGGGCCCGTGATGTCGTCGGCGTC
Source organism: Triticum aestivum (assembly GCF_018294505.1). Taxonomy (NCBI): domain Eukaryota; kingdom Viridiplantae; phylum Streptophyta; class Magnoliopsida; order Poales; family Poaceae; genus Triticum; species Triticum aestivum. The sequence continues at coordinate 131,324,040 of NC_057814.1, read as the reverse complement.
CTTGGCCGCCTTCTTGACCTTCCGAGCGGAAGAAGGCACGGGTGGTGAGAGGAGGAGGAGGAGAAGCTAGGGGGATGGGGGAAGGGAGGGAGGGGACGTACGTGCTGGGGCGGGGCGGCGAAGGAGCGGCGGGCGCGGGGGCGGCGGCGCGAGGGAGCTGCAGTGGTGGGGGGCGGCGAGGGTGGAGTCCGGCGGGGGTTGGGGCGGCGGCGTCGAGGCAGCGCAAGACCACAGCGGCGGACGACGTGCAGGCGCGGCGGACGGAGGGGGCGGAGCAAGGGGGCGGCGGCGTACGGTTGGGGTCGAGTGGGGGATCTGGCGAGGGAGGGAGGGAGGCCACAATGCGAGGGGAACAAGTACGTCGATTCTAATGGCGCACCTCCCCCTGGTGCGCCATTAGAATTTTGTTTTACTTACTAGCCCGACTGGTCAGGTTATATTCCACCTAACCCTATCTCCATTAGAACACGCCCACTAGCCCGACTGGTCAGCACGCAGCACACACACTAGGAGGTCCTGGGTTCGATTCCCAGGCTCCCCAATTTTTGTTTTTATGCATTTAAAATGCTGTTTGATATTTATTTGTGTTTAAATATGTTCAAACTTGTTTAAATCATAACAGTAATATTTTTTTATAAAAACAGTAATGATTTTTTTAAAAATATCATCAAATTTGTTATTTGAAAATATAATCAATTTTGCTTTTTTTGCAAATTTAGTTGCATTCATTTGTGACGGTGGAGCGGGCCGGGGAGGGTGCGGGGGAGAGGGTGCGGGGGGTCGTCGGCGACGGCCGGTGGAGCGGGGGAGGGTGCGGTGGGTTGTCGGAGACGGTGGAGTGGGGGAGGGTGCGGGCCGGGGGTCGGCGGCGGCAGCCGGTGGAGCGGGGGAGGGAAATATTCTTTCTCTCCGAAACCACCTGCCCCGCGAGATATCGGAAACCGAGATAGTCGTGCACCGTCGTGAGCAGTGCGGCTCTCATAGGGAAATATTCTTTCTCTGCGGTGTCCCACGTATCAACCAACTGCCCCAGGTGCGCCATTAGTAGTTTTGCAAAAAAGTAAAAAATAAAAAAAATATTGTAGTGGCGCACTATGTTGCTGGTGCGCCATTACTAGTTACAACTAGTAATGGCGCACTATGTCCTGGTGCGCCATTAATATGTCTGGCAAAATAAAAAAATTGTTACTAATGGCGCACCGTGTGTCTGGTGCGCCATTAGTGTATTTCACACTAATGGCGCACCAGCACATGGTGCGCCACTGCTACATAGCAATGGCGCACCACATGTCTGGTGCGCCATTAGTGGCCATTCCATCTATAGCCCTTTTCCTAGTATTGATGAAGAGAGCAAAGTAATGTAAAGCGGGAAAGTGAATGCTCCCTCTGGTAGCTTGTGTTATGGTTCTGGTTTCTCCTACAGTAATGCTAGCAAGGAACTCAGAACAATCAGATTTACGAGGTTCAGTACAACTACCCCATTGTGGAATTTTACATGGATCATTATAATCTTCCAGGTCCATGGTAAATGATTTATCATAAAGATGAAATAAAACAGAATGCGTATTGCACTGAACAGAATACTTAAATCTCCTCACAAAGAAATCTGTAAGGTTGCAGTACCGAGGACACTTGTCTGACACGAAGTTCTTCAGCTCGGCGTTATGTACGTACGCATAGAATTCATCCTTGAAACCGGCACGGGTCATAAAATGATCCGACGACCATTCACAAGGTTGCACTGAAGCCTCCCTTGGTGGTTCGAGATCAGGCTCACGCATCGCGGGCCTTGGGGATTTCTTCTTCGAGGAACCACCTCGGAACACTTTCCTTAACATTTTCTTTCTCTGACCAATTTCTGAAATTTTTAGTGACTCAAAATAAAGGTGAACCAAATCAACAAAACTAATGGCAAGTACTCCCACAAGTGTCTAGAGGCTATATCATGCAACAAAACTACTTTGTACCATCTAAATTTGACATGCAAGATCAAGAACATGGTCACCATAGCAGCAAAAATTTGCAATATATAAAGCACTAGCACAAAAACTAATTGGACCATTGGAGGAGTCACATACTGAAAAAAAAACCCCAAAACAGTTTTGCAAATGGAGCTTTGAGCAAGGAGATCGGAAAAGGCAGCAAGATGAGCAAGAACACGGGTTTGAGAAATGGTGGGATTTTTTCTTGAGCAGGACAAGGTGGATGGGAGATGGAATAAGTGAGGGGGACCCATGTGGGACCCACAAGCCCTGTAGGCGCGCCCTATGGGCTTGTGGCCCACTGGTGCACCTCCCTGAGGTGTTTTCAGTGCCAAAAAATCTTACATATTAAGTTAAAGATCATACTAAATTTTCAGGGCATTTCGAGAACTTTTATTTTTTGGTCATTTTTTTATTGCACGGTGTCGGTGCAACACACCCTGGGTCCGTTGCCCGGACTGTGCACAGACCTGAAGACAAGATTACAACACCATGATCAACCCAAGCATGATGGATCAATTCCCCTGAAGGATCCTAGTGCAGGTCAGGAAGACCAAGATGAGCCAGAGGGGTAAGATGTCGCTAAGGAAAGAACCTCCCTTGCCGGGTAGGTGAGCCTGGCAAGGTTGGGTTTTCCCCGGAAGCAAGCTTCCAGATCATCCCGACAGGCCTGCCGGGGCTAGAGGAGGCAAGCCACGCCACCGCTCCACCTCACAAGCGACACAAGTCATCAATCAGTGTGGTGTCAAGCCCCTAAGTGACTATGTGGCTCCTTCTTGCCACATGGCAGCCACTTCGTACAGCAAACGCCTCCATATGACACCCGTCCTGAGACGTGTCAAGCAAGTAGATGCAAACGTGGCAAACAGCCCAGCAAGGGTTGCCAGGCACGCTGTGATGTGACACTAGACGGTGCATTTAATGCGCTCTGTCAACCTGCAGAGTTAGGTGTGATAGCACTGTTTGCTATCTAATCAGTGCGTAAAGACTGATTTGCCACTGTGGTGACCCCTTAATCTATAAATGGAGGCCCATGGCGACCATTGAAATGGTTGGATGATCCAGACCCTCACACATTCATACGTGCGTAGCCACTCTCGCCCTGAGGCGACCTTGCCGGGCAAGTGCGCTACGTTCGCCACCATATTTCCACCATCAACCCACCAAAGCAGGAGTAGGGTTTTACGCCTCACGGCGGCCCGAACCTGGTTGAAACTGCCCGTGTGATCTCTGTCGTGTTGTGCTATGCTTCTCCGCTCTTTGTGCAACGTACCTATCCCCCCGCCGAACCAAAAAGGGGCTCATGGCCCCATAGGTGGCCATGGTTTCCCACGACATCTTTGGTGAGCCAGGTAGGGGTGATCACTTGCGCGAACCTGAGAGCATTATTAGCGTGTCATCTTCATCGCCATTTTTCGTCGTCGACTATGACACCCAAAAAGAAGCCCGGAGCTGCAAACCACCCGTCCACCTCAAAGGCTCCACCGCCCGCGACCGTCGACATCACGGGGAATGCAGGGACGCGTGAGGACGCAGATGCTACTGGGGACGTGGTCGGCGCAGGCGGCGTTGTTACCACCTCCCCCACGGCCAAAGAAGGAGCGGGAGGCACCAGGGTAGGACAACATCAGCAACATCCCAGCGGCCATGCTCCACGAGGTACAGATGGAGGGATTATTCCGTCTGAACCTCTTCTCCTCACCGAAGGGCACAGCCGCAGTGGTGGCGCTCGCATTCTGGGGCCAATCGCAACCCTCCGGCCGCCCCCGTTGTGGGCGCCACCGCAGGGCACGCGCCACCCCGGAACGGGCTGACCCAGCTACTGTCCCAATGGAGCCACTGGCCCTTGGGCGCCTCCACCGCGTCACCACGCCCTCCAAGCGGCTAGTTCGCAACAACGAGGGCACGGTGCAGTCACCACCGGCACCATCAAGAGCCGAGCGACGCTACGATCTACATCATCATCACCCATGCCAAGCACTGCCTCGGAGGCCATGGAGCGAGCCCAACTGCTGTTGAGATTTCCGCCGGTAGCCGATCAGATGGATGTGTGGCTAGCCACCATCCAAAGTCTAATTGGTTTCGCTGAGGCGGAAGGATCACGGCGAGCTGGCCCGCCGCTGCCTCCCCAGGCAACAACAACGGCTCGTGGGGCTGATTGTACGGTGGGGGTCACCCCAACGATGCAATCCCCGCCACGGCGAGCAGCACGGGAGCCACAAAACCAAGAGCCCGATGACGCCTCAATGGCCTCTTCCGACCCTCGGGTGCATCCAGGCCAACAGCGAGCCCCGGAGGACAGGCGAAGGAAAGGCGCACACGTTGTCGTTGAGCAGCGCCGCGACGACCACCACCGGTCCAATGGGTGCGATGGCCCCGACGTCGGCGAGCTTGTGCTCGGAGATGGTGGGTGCCTGCCCTTCGAGGTTGGGTGCCCTGCTTTCACCCGTGAGCCGCGGCAAGTCTGTTGGCCGTCCACTCGCACGTTCAAGCCAGAGATACTTGAGAAGTATGATGGGAAACTGAACCCGGCAGAGTTCTTGAGCTTCTACACCATCGCTGTTCAAGCTGCTGGGGGGAGAGATGAGAAGGTGTTCGCCAACTACTTCCCTTTGGCACTCAAGTCAAATGTGAGATCTTGGTTGATGCACTGGCCGGAGAACTCCATTTTGACCTGGGTTGACCTGTGCCATGAGTTCATTGGCGCCTTCACGGGCAGCCACCAAGAACTAGGGCGGCCCAGCGACTTGCAGCGTCTCCAGCAGAAAGAAGGAGAGACTCTATGGAAGTACTTGCAGAGATTCAGCCGAGTCCATAGAAACATCCCGGACATCCACCCGACAGCTGTGATATCTGCCTTCCAGTCCAACATGCGCCACCGCAGGTACGTTCCAAGATGAATGTTCGATTGCCCAAGACTGTGAAGGAGCTTTACACCTGGGCGGACAAGTGTGCTCGGGTGGAGGAGGGGAGGAAACTTCCTGGAGAGGAAGATTCCATCGACATCGACTCAGAGGATGACGACGAGACCACCAGTCAGAAGAAGAAGAACAAGAAGCGCAAAGATAAGGCGGTGATTACCGTCGACGGATCAGGCACGCCTAGTACCGGCAAGAAGGTTGAGGTGGAAGCCCCCGGCAAGGAGACTGTCACGTGCGCTGACTGCCGGGAGGCTGTGGCTGTCGAGAAAGCTGGGAAAAGTGATGGGCCGTATTGCAAGACTCATCTGACCAAAGGCCATGATCTCCAGGAGTGTCATCAAGTTGAGCAGCTTGTCAAGAGGCAGAGGGCTGAGTATGAGAAGCATGATAAAGAAAAGGGTCAGAATGGTACTGGCGGGAAGGGCCGGGGCGGTGAAGCAAATTGCCCTGGCAAGGCTCCTCGGAACCAAGGGAAACCTGCCAGGGGCCGAGAGAAAGAGGATTGCAATGATGAAAGTGATGGAGGGAATGAAGAGGAAACGAGCGAGTAGGAATTCCAGAAAGCCACTGACGCCCTGTGTGTTGATGGGGGTGCATCTTTGCACTCCTCTCACTGCCAACTTAAATAGTGGGCGCGTGAGGTCAACGCCATGGAGCCAGCGGTAGATTCTCGGAAGCCACTCAAGTGGTCACGCACGCCCATCATCTTCGATGAAGAGGATCACCCCGACCGCATCACTACGGCAGGGTGCTTGCCGTTGTTGGTCTCACCAACAATCCGCAACCTCAAAGTCACAAAGATATTGGTTGACGATGGGGCCGGGTTGAATCTGATTTCCCCAAAGGTTATCAGCAAACTCCAGATAGCAGAGGAAGAGCTTAAGGCCACTGGCATGTTTCAAGGAGTCAATCACGGCAGGAGTCATCCTAAGGGAAAGATCACGTTGCCAGTGACATTCGAAGGAGAGTTGAACTATAGGATTGAGAAGGTTGCGTTTGATGTGGTCGACCTCCCTGCCGTACAATGCAATCCTTGGGCGTCCGACCCTGGCCAAGTTCATGCAGGCATCCACTACAAAAAAAATACACTTCTGTGATGATACGCGTTTGTCACAGTAGGTCATGTTTTCTGTCATGCATGTACATCCATGACGATTTTATGACAGAATCAAGATAGTCATACCTGTGTTGTCTTAAAAGTGTTCCATGACATTACCAAAATTATCATCACGGAAGTGTCCACTTCCATGACGATAAATGGCGCGTCATGGAAGTGCTTTCGTCAAGGGTGATAGACACGTGGCATCCACTGTAACGGGTCGCCGTTAAGCTATCGGGTCCGGTTTTGGATCCGATAACCCGCTAATAGCCCGGACCAATGAGGATTTTCCACGTGTAAAATTCTCATTGGCCAGAAGAAACACGTGTTGGCTCACAATTGGGATAGATGTCATCCATTCATTGGACAGGAGGCACCTATGCTACGTCGACACATGGCACGGCCCAACAGAGGCCCATTCCGGTGAAAAGGCCAGCCCGTTTGACTCGGTCAAAAGGTAATGGGCCGGCCCGCGGAAAGCCTGTTAACGGCCTGTTCGTATATAGCCCATTTACGGCCCGCTAACTCACGGCCCGTTACGGCCTATCATAATTAAGCCCAGTAGCTTAATCCAGGCCGTCCAATATGATTCCAGCCCGTTGTAACTTCTGGCCCATGTATGGCCTATGATGTCTTTCGGCCCATACGAGGCCATTTGTAACTCTTGGCCCATTAATGGCCCGTGGTGAATCTGGCTCGCAATGAATAGTGTACCGCTTTATACCCATTAACGGCCCATTATTCCATTGGGACGTTTCCAACCCGTGTTATCTTTCAGCCTTCTCAGGGCCCATTTATTATTGGGCTCATTTCCAGCATTCGGTTACTTACGGCCCGTTACTGGCCTTTCTGCTTGTGGGCCAAATTCAGCCCGTGGTTACTGTCGGTGTTCTGGGAACGGGGGTCCCCAGACTTGCCTGCCCGCGGCCCAGGGCGTGGCTCCACCAGCGGCCTGGTACGGCCCATCTTCATGAACAACCGCTCAAGATCCTCGTGAGGGGCCATGCCTCGCGAGGCGGACGACGCCAAGACCTCCTCAGGGGCAGCATCACTAGGCTGGCTCCCGAGGAGCGGAGATATCTATGCAAGGGGCACCTCGCGAGGTGCGTGTGACGTGAGCCATGACGACCAAGGCCAGGCGGGCGCCAGCGGGCGCAGAGTACCGGTTGCCTCTTTGGTGCTAAAGGGGCAAGCGCAGGCAAGGAGTCCTGAGGCATCAGGCAAAGGTTTCCATATCGGTGCAACAAGACCAAGACCAGTAGGACGGCAGGACGGAGCTCATCGCGGAGCCCACGACGGCGTCACCACCAGAGCCTTTAGTAGGCGAAGACCACCTTTTGTCAGGATAGCTTGTACTAGTTGTCTCCCTTCAAAATTGGCTATTGCGGGATCCCTTCCCGCCTAAGATTTGGGAAGAGGACCAGGGCCACTATAAATAGGACTAGCCACCATCGTAGGAGGCAACTCATCTTGAGAGGATCACTCAGATCGTCCACTCACACCGACAAGCTCCTCGAGCTCAAGAACACCTCTCCTCAGGAGGCTGTTCATCCCTTGTACTTGTTCATCCTCAGCCTACAAGGCAATCCACCACACCACACTGGAGTAGGGTATAACACCATGACGGTGGCCCAAACCAGTATAAACCCTTGTGTCTCTTGTTCTTTGGGTTCGGCGAGCTAGGCCTTGAGATCGTCGTGCGAGCGAGCTAGGAAGAGAGAGATCTTCGTGCGCACCCCAGTGTTCGAACCTCAAGGGTTTGCTGGAACCCGTAATCGGACATTTGGCGCGCTAGGTAGGGGTGCGCTGAAGCTTCGTTCCTCCGCCGGCTCCACCTCACCGTTCGGTCCCCATGGCCAGCGCTGCTCCTCCGACTGGACCGACGGACGCCCGCGATAGCGCCGAGGGGCTCAGGGCCCTCACCCCCGCCTTACGGCGGGAGCAGTGGCCGACCAGGTTCAAGCCGGAGATGCCACCTCGCTATGACGGTGCGGCGGATCCGTCGACCTTCTTATTGGCATACGAGGAGGCCGTTCTGGAGGCTGGAGGCGATGATAAGGTCATGGCCAACTGGTTCCCCATGGCCCACGCTGGCGCGCTGCGCGCCTGGCTGCTCAACCTGCTGGGATCCTCTATGGCCTCTTGGGAGGAGCTGTGTGGCCTTTTTGCCGCATGCTTTGCAGCACCGGCGCCTGTCGCCGTCGCGGCCCTCCTCGGCGGCTAGCAAGCGCCACCCTCAGACCGCCATGCAAAGCAGTTCTTCCGCCAGATCGGCGCCGCCTCTGTGCAACAGGGAGCTCCTCAAGGATGGGCGGCGCCCAGGGCCGACCTCACCTTTGACTCGGGGGACCACCCCATTACCACTGCCGGCTCAGGCACGCTCCCAATGCTCTGCACGCCCACCATCTGCAACATCGCCATGACCAAGACCCTCATCGACGGTGGGGCTGGCCTCAACGTGCTCTCTGTGGAAGCTTTTGGCTTGCTTCATGTGTCGCACGGTCGGCTCCGCCCCACCAAGCCGTTCTCCGGAGTCGGTAGCGGATCCACCAGCCCCCTGGGGAAGATACGCCTCCCGGTAACCTTCGGTACCCGGGACAACTACCACACCGAGCTGATCGACTTCAACATCGCCCGCATCGGCCTCCCATACAACACCATCCTCGGGTACCCAGCTCTGGCTCAGTTCATGGCGCTGACCCATCCGGCCTACAACCTCATGAAGATGCCGGGCAGCAGTGGCGTCCTCACCAGGAGGCTATGACGACCCTCAAGCTCGCCTTTAGGGCCGCAGCGGCAGCGCACCCGGCCAACGAAGCCGACCCAAGGGCTAAGGATGCCGCGTCGGCAAAAAAGAAGCAGTTGTTCACCCAAGATGGGGCCAAAACGAAGCAAGTACCGGTCGAGGAAGATGGATCCTCGGGAGCCACCTTCACCATAGGCGCCAACCTCGACCCGGATCAAGAGGAGGCATTGGTGAAGTTCCTGTGCGCGAACAAGGAGGTATTCGCCTGGGAGCCCAAGTAGCTGGTGGGGGTCCCCAGGGGGTAATCGAGCATCACTTAAGGGTGTTCCCCAATGGGCTCCCTATGAAGTAGAAGGCGCGGCGGCAGTCCACGGAGAAGCAGTCCTTCATCGTCCAGGAAACTCGCAAGCTAGAAGCGGTAGGTGTCATTCGCGAGGTCCGATACCCAGAATGGCCGGCGAACCCAGTCATTGTGCCGAAGAAAGGCGGGAAGGAACGCATGTGTGTCGACTTCACCAACCTCAACAAGGCCTGCCCCCAAGACCCGTTCCCGCTTCCGCGCATCGACCAGATCGTCGATTCCACCGCCGAGTCCGACCTGCTGTGTTTCCTGGACGCATTCTCAGGCTACCACCAGATCAAGATGGCAGTGGAGGACATGGAGAAGACCACCTTCTTGACCCCGTGCGGGGTATACTGCTACACCTGCATGCCGTTCGGGCTGCGCAACGCTGGGGCGACCTTCCAGCGGCTGATGCACATCGCCCTAGGGCAGCAGCTAGGGAGGAACGCCGAAGCCTACGTCGACGACATCGTGGTAAAATCTCGGGAGGCAAGGACCCTCATTAAGGACCTGGAGGAGACCTTAACCAGCCTGCGCCAGGTGGACCTACGGCTCAACCCAGAGAAGTGCATATTTGGGGTCCCCTCTGGCAAGCTACTGGGCTTCCTCGTGTCGCACAGGGGGATCGAGGCCAACCCGGAGAAAGTCAAGGCGATAGACGACATGAGCCCGCCCCAAACTCTCAAGGAAATGCAGAAGCTCGCGGGCTGCGTGACCTCGTTGGGGCGCTTCATTTCCAAGCTGGGGGAGCGCGCCTTGCCATTCTTCAAGCTGATGAAGAAGAAGGGCCCGTTCGAGTGGACCCCGGAGGCCGACCGGGCGTTTCAAGACCTCAAGAGATACCTGACCAGCCCACCGGTAATGGTAGTGCCTCACCCCCTCGACCTCTGGTGCTCTATCTGGCCGCCACACCTCACTCCACCAGTGCAGCGCTAGTGGCTATCCGGGAGGAACGCAAGGCCAAGAGCCCGCCATGCAATGCTGCACCTTCGACGGGGACGGTGCGGCACCAACACGGCGCCACCGAAGCCACAGTGATGCTAGCTGATGGTCATGCCCTGGAAGACGGTGCTTCTGGGCATGCCGAGGCCCCGATGGGCGATAAGGCTCCTGAGGGCGCCCCACCTCAGGAGGCATCCCAAACTCAGGAGGCTTCGGGCTCCATCGACACTCCCGCCCTGGCCGAGCACCTGGTGTACTTCGTCAGCACGGTGTTACGGGACGCAAGGGCACGATATCCCATGCCACAGAAGCTCTTGCTAGCACTCCTAGTGGCCTCAGGCAAGCTGCGTCATTACTTCCAAGGCCACTGAATGAAGGTCGTCTCAACCTACCCACTGGAGAGGGTTCTCCAGAGGCCCAACGCTGCAGGAAGAGTCGCTGAGTGGAACATCGAATTGCAAGCGTTTCCTCTGGAGTTCAGCACGACCAGGGTCATCAAGGGAGCCGCCCTCGCTGACTTCATGGCAGAATGGACCGACGCTCCGGAGCCCGAAGCCGGCGAGAACCGATCCCTCTCGCTAGGGAGTGAAGCGCTCGACGGCTGGGTCATGTACTTTGATGGCGCTTTCGCACGCCAAGGTGCGGGGGCTGGCGCCGTGCTCATCTCCCCCACTCAAGACAAGCTATACTATGCCATGCAGCTCTGCTTCCAGCGGGGTGAGAAGGTCTCCAACAACATCGCGGAGTACGAGGGGTTGATCGCTGGCCTCAAGGCTGCTGCGGCCTTGGGGGTGAAGCATCTCACCATCAAGGGTGACTCGCATCTCCTCGCCAACTTCTCCAACAAGGTGTACGAACCGAGGGACGAGCACATGGAGGCATACCTCGCGGAGGTGCGCAAGATGGAGAAGCAATTATTGGGCCTGGAGCTAAAGCACGTGCCTCGCGACACGAACAAGGAAGCCGACGACATCGCCAAGAGGGCGTCAAGGTGTCTGCCCCAAGAGCCTGGTGTCTTCGAAGAGCGACTTTTCAAGTCTTCACCGACCCCCGTGGCCGTGGAGACTACACCACCTCGAGAGGAACTCCCCCATCCACCAGCCTCGGGAGCCCCCGCTTGCAGTCTGACCTCAGGAGCACGCCTGCTCCTAGTGCTCAAGCCTCAGGAGGGGTGCTGGACCAAGGAGTTCAAGGCATACCTGCTGCAAGGGATGCTGCCGGAAAAAGATGAGGATGCGGAGCGCTTGGCCCGGCAGGCTACGACATACTGCATCCAGGATGGTGAGCTGTATAGAAAACGACCAAATGATGTTTCCTTGTGATGCATCTCCAGGGAGTAGGGGAACGAGCTACTAGCTGACATACATGGCGGAGACTGCGGGCATCACTCGCCCTCACGTACCCTGGTTGGCAAGGCATTCCGCAGTGGGTTCTACTGGCCCACGACACTCAACGACGCGACCGAGCTGGTAAGGTCCTGCGAGGCCTGCCAGTTCCATGCCAAGCAAATCCACCAGCCGGCCCAGGGCCTCCAGACCATCCCACTCTCGTGCCCATTCGCGGTCTGGGGGCTGGATATCCTGGGTCTGTTCCCGTGAGCGCCTGGGGGCTACCGCTACCTCTACGTCGTCATCGACAAGTTCACCAAGTGGGCAGAAGTGGAAGCCGTCCGCACCATCCCAGCTGGGTCGGCAGTTAAGTTTATCAAGGGCCTCGTGAGCCAGTTTGGGGTCCCTAACTGCATTATCACCGACAATGGCTCCCAGTTCACTAGCAATCTCTTCAAGACATATTGTGCTAACCTTGGAATGCAGATATGCTACGCCTCAGTGGCACACCCCAGGAGCAATGGCCAAGCCGAGCACGCCAACGCGGAGGTCTTAAGGGGCCTCAAGACCAGGACCTTCAAGAAGTAGCTTGAAGCCTGCGGTAAGGACTGGCACGACGAGCTCCACCCCATGCTGTGGTCCATCCGCACCACCGACACCAAGCCAACAGGCGAGACCCCATTCTTCCTCGTCTACAGAGCTGAGGTAGTCCTCCCTCACGAGGTCAAGCATCGCTCCACGCGGGTCCTGGCGTTTGACGAGGCACGTCAGGATGCCATGCGGGGGATGGACCTCGTGCTGGGGGAGGAGCGCTGCCATCAAGCCTCGCTTCGGGCGGCAAGATACCAGCAGGCGCTGCGGCGGTACCACTGCCACAGCGTCCGCTCCAGGACGCTCGAGGTGGGCAATCTCGTCCTAAGGCGGTTGCTCTCCAGGGAAGGGCTGCATAAGCTCTCACCCATGTGGGAGGGCCCGTTTAGGATTGCCCATGTCTCCAGGCCTGGCACTGTGCGCCTAGAGACGCAAGATGGGATCCCCATCCAGAACACCTGGAACATCCAGCACCTCCGGAAGATCTACCCATGAAGCAAGGCCCAGTGCCTGTGAAGGTCTCCGCTCGTGACACTCTCACGTAATAAGGAGTGGGGATGTACACGCCCCAGAGTCTCCAGAGTGCCGCACTCGGGCCTCGGGGGCTCCCTCCCATGTCCTAGTGGCAGCACTTAGCTCCGCGTTGGTGAGAAGACTAGACTAGGTGTCAGACGCGACTGTTCTTTTGCTTTCTGTAGTTGGCTTGCCCCTTTTTAATGGAATTTGAAGTTCTGGCATTTCTCGTTGGCTTGGTCGAATTTCTTCTCCTCTCCATTGCACCATGCAGTTCTTTGTTTTGCGTTACGGAGGGTAGCAGTTTCCCGACGCTCTCCCTCGCACACCTCGCAAGGGGGCTGGACAGGTGTGCGTGTGTGCGCTCCCCTGATCTCCGCGACGCGCCCTTGACCGAGCTCGCAGTTGGCGCACCCCCTTTTTAAGACCGTACCCCATGGGTGTCGCGACGCGGTGTGCTAGGCCATGGTCAGCCCATGGCCGAGGCCCTGCGCAAGAAGGGATAAGTATTTCTTAACAATTATTTGCAATTACTCGTCGTCCCCCAAGTCGGCGCCAGGGAAGCCTTGCCAGAGGCTAGGAGGTGCGCGCAAACACCAAGCGAAAACTTCCCCGGATGTACCAAGCTAAGTTACCCCCTTACGCCTACATAAAACAGAGATGCCGCAACACAGCCCGGAAACGGTAGACATAAGCCTAAAGCAGCATAAGAATTACTGTTCATTACATGCCTTCGTAGGGCCCCGTACTTGTTTCTGAAATGCAGGAAGAAAGGGAAAGACAGGCAAAAGCGGCTCTTACGCCCGTGGCTGCTCACGAGGATCAGCCCCCGGCGCTCCCCGGGACTCAGACGGAGCCCTCCTCGTGCTTCACTGGGGCGTGGCGACGGGATGACCTGCCACCGTCCTCGAAGCGAGCCCGATGGCGCGGTGGCTAGTCATAGCCGCTGCTACCTCTTGAGCACTGCATTGGTTTGCCCTTGAAGAGGAAAGGGTGATGCAACAAAGTAGCGTAAGTATTTCCCTCAGTTTTTGAGAACCAAGGTATCAATCCAGTAGGAGGCTACGTGCGAGTCCCTCGCACCTACACAAACAAATAAATCCTCGCAACCAACACGATAAGGGGTTGTCAATCCCTACACGGTCACTTACGAGAGTGAGATCTGATAGATATGATAGGATAATATTTTTGGTATTTTTATGATAAAGATGCAAAGTAAAATAAAAGCAGAATAAAAAGCAACGGAAATAACTAAGTGTTGGAAGATTAATATGATGAAGATAGACCCTGGGGCCATAGGTTTCACTAGTGGCTTCTCTCAAGAGCATAAGTATTTTACGGTGGGTGAACAAATTACTGTTGAGCAATTGATAGAATTGAGCATAGTTATGAGAATATCTAGGTATGATCATGTATATAGGGATCACGTACGAGACAAGTAGACCGACTCTTGCCTGCATCTACTACTATTACTCCACACATCGACCACTATCCAGCATGCATCTAGAGTATTAATTTCATAAGAACAGAGTAACGCCTTAAGCAAGATGACATGATGTAGAGGGATAAATTCATGGAATATGATAAAAAACCCATCTTGTTATCCTCGATGGCAACAATACAATACGTGCCTTGCTGCCCCTACTGTCACTTGGAAAGGACACCGCAAGATTGAACCCAAAGCTAAGCACTTCTCCCATTGCAAGAAAGATCAATCTAGTAGGCCAAACCAAACTGATAATTCGAAGAGACTTGCAAACATAACCAATCATACATAAAAGAATTCAGAAGATTCAAATATTGTTCATAGATAAACTTTATCATAAACCCACAATTCATCGGTCTCAACAAACACACCACAAAAGAAGATTACATCGAATAGATCTCCATGAGAGAGGGGGAGAACATTGTATTGAGATCTAAAAAGAGAGAGGAAGCCATCTAGCTAATAACTATGGACCCGAAGGTCTGAGGTAAATTACTCACACTTCATCGGAGAGGCTATGGTGTTGATGTAGAAGCCCTGCATGATCGATGCCCCCTCCAGCGGAGCTCCGAAACAGGCCCCAAGATGGGATCTCGTGGGTACAGAAAGTTGCGGCGGTGGAATTAGGTTTTTGGCTCCGTATCTGATCGTTTGGGGGTACGTAGGTATATATAGGAGGAAGGAATACGTCGGTGGAGCAATACAGGGTGGAGGGCGCGCCTGGGGGGGTAGGCATGCCCCCTACCTTGTGGCTTCCTGGAAGCTTCTTTGACGTAGGGTCCAAGTCTCCTGGATCATGTTCGTTCCGAAAATCACGTTCCCGAAGGTTTCATTCCGTTTGGACTCCGTTTGATATTCTTTTTCTGCGAAACTCTGAAATAGGCAAAAAATAGCAATTCTGGGCTGGGCCTCCGGTTAATAGGTTAGTCCCAAAACTAATATAAAAGTGGAAAATAAAGCCCAATAATGTCCAAAACGGAAGATAATATAGCATGGAGCAATCAAAAATTGTAGATACGTTGGAGACGTATCAAGCATCCCCAAGCTTAATTCCTGCTCGTCCTCGAGTAGGTAAATGATAAAAACAGAATTTTTGATGCGGAGTGCTACTTGGCATAATTTCAATGTAATTCTTCTTAGTTGTGGTATGAATATTCAGATTCGAAATATTCAAGATAAAAGTTCATATTGACATAAAAATAATAATACTTCAAGCATACTAACTAAGCAATTATGTCCTCTGAAAATAACATGGCCAAAGAAAGTTCATCCCTACAAAATCATATAGTTTAGTCATGCTCCATCTTCGTCACACAAGAATGCTCTCATCATGCACAACCCCGATGACAAGCCAAGCAATTGTTTCATACTTTAGTAATCTCAAACTTTTTCAACTTCACGCAATACATGAGCGCGAGCCATGGACATATCACTATGGGTGGAATAGAATATGATGGTGGGGGTTATGTGGAGAAGACAAACAAGGAGAAAGTCTCACATCAACAAGGCTAATCAATGAGCTATGGAGATGCCCATCGATCGATGTTAATGCAAGGAGTAGGGATTGCCATGCAACGGATGCACTAGAGCTATAAATATATGAAAGCTCAACAAAAGAAACTAATTGGGTGTGTATCCAACTTGCTTGTTCACGAAGACCTAGGGCACTTGAGGAGGCCCATTGTTGGAATATACAAGCCAAGTTCTATAATGAAAATTCCCACTAGTATATGAAAGTGACAAAACAAGAGACTCTCTATCATGAAGATTATGGTGCTACTTTGAAGCACAAGTGTGGTAAAAGGATAATAACATTGTCCCTTCTCTCTTTTTCTCTCATTTTTTGGGCCTTCTCTTTTTTTATGGCCTTTCTCTCTTTTTTTATTCCTTACTTGGGACAATGCTCTAGAAAATGATGATCATCACACTTCTATTTATTTACAACTCAATGATTACAACTCGATAGTAGAACAAAGTATGACTCTATATGAATGCCTCCGGCGGTGTACCGGGATATGCAATGAACCAAGAGTGACATGTATAAAAGAATTATGAACGGTGGCTTTGCCACAAATACAATGTCAACTACATGATCATGCAAAGCAATATGACAATGATGAACGTGTCATGATAAACGGAATGGTGGAAAGTTGCATGGCAATATATCTCGGAATGGCTATGGAAATGCCATTTAGGTATGGTGGCTGTTTTGAGGAAGATATAAGGAGGTTTATGTGTGAAAGAGCGTATCATATCACGGGGTTTGGATGCACCGGCAAAGTTTGCACCAATTCTCAATGTGAGAAAGGGCAATGCACGGTACCGAAGAGGCTAGCAATGATGGAAAGGTGAGAGTGCGTATAATTCATGGACTCAACATTAGTCATAAAGAACTCACATACTTATTGCAAAATTCTACAAGTCATCAAAAACCGAGTACTATGCGCATGCTCCTAGGGGGATAGATTGGTAGGAAAAGACCATCGCTCGTCCCCGACCGCCACTCATAAGGAGGACAATCAAAGAACACCTCATGTTTCAAATTTGTTACATAACGTTTACCATACGTGCATGCTACGGGACTTGCCAACTTCAACACAAGTATTTCTCAAATTCACAACTACTCAACTAGCACGACTTTAATATTACTACCTCCATATCTCAAAACAATCATCAAGCATCAAACTTCTCTTAGTATTCAACACACTCATAAGAAAGTTTTTACTATTCTTGAATACCTAGCATATTAGGATTTTTTTAAGAAAATTACCATACTATTTAAGACTCTCAAAATAATCTAAGTGAAGCATGAGAGATCAATAGTTTCTATAAAACAAATCCACCACCGTGCTCTAAAAGATATAAGTGAAGTACTAGAGCAAAAACTATATAACTCAAAAGATATAAGTGAAGCACATAGAGTATTCTAATAATTTTCGAATCATGAGTGTCTCTCTCAAAAGGTGTGTACAGAAAGGATGATTGTGGTAAACCAAAAATCAAAGACTCAAATCATACAAGACGCTCCAAGCAAAACACATATCATGTGGTGAATAAAAATATAGCTCCAAGTAAAGTTACCGATGGAAGTAGACAAAAGAGGGGATGCCTTCCGGGGCATCCCCAAGCTTTGGCTTTTTGGTGTCCTTAGATTATATTGGGGGTGCCATGGGCATCCCCAAGCTTAGGCTCTTGCCACTCCTTGTTCCATAATCCATCAAATCTTTCACCCAAAACTTGAGAACTTCACAACACAAAACTTAACAGAAAATCTCGTGAGCTCCGTTAGCGAAAGAAAACAAAAGACCACTTCAAGGTACTGTAATGAACTCATTATTTATTTATATTGGTGTTAAACCTACTGTATTCCAACTTCTCTTTGGTTTATAAACTCTTTTACTAGCCATAGATTCATCAAAATAAGCAAACAACATACGAAGAACAGAATCTGTCAAAAACAGAACAGTCTGTAGTAATCTGTAACTACCGCAAACTTCTGGAACTCCACAAAATCAGCCAAAATAGGAAGACCTAGGCAATTTGTTTATTGATCAGCAGAAATTGGAATCAATATTTTATCACGTTCTGGTGATTTTTAACAATTGTTTTCGTGAACAGAAAGTTTCTGGAATTTTCTGCAAGATCAAATAATTATCATCCAAGAAGATCCTATTGGTTTAACTTGGAGCAAACACTAATTAAAACATAAAAACACATCTAACCAGAGGCTAGATCAAATATTTATTCCTAAACAGAAGCAAAAAGCAAAAAACTAAAAATAAAATTGAGTTGCCTCCCAACAAGCGCTATCGTTTAACGCCCCTAGCTAGGCATAAAAGCAAGGATAGATCTAGGTATTGCCATATTTGGTTTTCAACTTTTTAGCGGAATCAAGGTCGAATCCGGGAGGTTCTTTATGTTTCCCTTCATATTCTGAAATTTTTAGATCTAAAGAATCCAACCGCTTATTGCAAAGAGTAATCAACATATTCATGTGGTGAATATTTCCGCTAATGTTCTTAAGAGGTTCAAGAGACTTCTGTAAAATCTTAGTTACTTCACAAATTTTTTCTAAAACTTGAGTCTCTTCCTGGGTATGATGAGGCCCCTTTTGTTGAGGTAGTGTTCCCACTGTACCTTCTATAACTTCATGCGCAATATGGGGATCAATTTCAATAAAATTGCCTTTGGCAACGCAATCCAAGAGTTGTCTATGAGACATATTTAATCCAACATAAAAATTGCGAAGCAAAATTCTCAGGTTCACTTCAAAGGTACAATTACGGTAAGACTCCATTATTCTCAACCAGGCATCTTTTAAGTTTTCTCCTTGTCTTTGTTTGAAGTAAAAGACTTCAAACTCAGGGGACACCGGAGTAGATAAGGGACTAGCCATAACGACAAGCAAACGGAAAAGAGGCGAACGAAAAAGAGAGGGCGAATAAAACGGCAAGGGTGACGTGGGGGAGAGGAAAACGAGAGGCAAATGGCAAATAATGTAATGCGGGAAATAAGGATTTGTGATGGGTATTTGGTATGTTGACTTTTGCATAGACCTCCCCGGCAACGGCACCTGAAATCCTTCTTGCTACCTCTTGAGCACTGCGTTCATTTTCCCTTGAAGAGGAAAGGGTGATGCAGCAAAGTAGCGTAAGTATTTCCCTCAGTTTTTGAGAACCAAGGTATCAATCCAGTAGGAGGCTACGTGCGAGTCCCTCGCACCTACACAAACAAATAAATCCTCGCAACCAACGCGATAAGGGGTTGTCAATCCCTACACGGTCACTTACGAGAGTGATATCTGATAGATATGATAGGATAATATTTTTGGTATTTTTATGATAAAGATGCAAAGTAAAATAAAAAGCAACGGAAATAACTAAGTGTTGGAAGATTAATATGATGAAGAGAGACCCAGGGGCCATAGGTTTCACTAGTGGCTTCTCTCAAGAGCATAAGTATTTTACGGTGGGTGAACAAATTACTGTTGAGCAATTGACAGAATTGAGCATAGTTATGAGAATATCTAGGTATGATCATGTATATAGGCATCACGTCCGAGACAAGTAGACCGACTCCTGCCTGCATCTACTACTATTACTCCACACATCGACCGCTATCCAGCATGCATCTAGAGTACTAAGTTCATCAGAACAGAGTAACGCCTTAAGCAAGATGACATTATGTAGAGGGATAAATTCATGCAATATGATAAAAACCCCATCTTGTTATCCTCGATGGAAAAAATACAATACGTGCCTTGCTGCCCCTACTATCAGTGGGAAAGGACACCGCAACATTGAACCCAAAGCTAAGCACTTCTCCCATTCCAAGAAAGATCAATCTAGTAGGCCAAACCAAACTAATAATTCGAAGAGACTTGCAAAGATAACCAATCATACATAAAAGAATTCAGAAGATTCAAATATTGTTCATAGATAAACTTTATCATAAACCCACAATTCATCGATGTCAACAAACACACCACAAAAGAAGATTACATCGAATAGATCTCCACGAGAGAGGGGGAGAACATTGTATTGAGATCCAAAAAGAGAGAGGAAGCCATCTAGCTAATAACTATGGACCCGAAGGTCTGAGGTAAACTACTCACACTTCATCGGAGAGGCTATGGTGTTGATGTAGAAGCCCTCCGTGATCGATGCCCCCTCCGGCGGAGCTCCGGAACAGGCCCCAAGATGGGATCTCGTGGGTACAGAAGGTTGCGGCGGTGGAATTAGGTTTTTGGCTCCGTATCTGATCGTTTGGGGGTACATAGGTATATATAGGAGGAAGGAGTGCGTCGGTGGAGCAACGTGGGGCCCACGAGGGTGGAGGGCGCGCCTGGGGGGGGTAGGCCCGCCCCCTACCTCGTGGCTTCCTGGAAGGTTCCTTGACGTAGGGTCCAAGTCTCCTGGATCATGTTCGTTCCGAAAATCACGTTCCCGAAGGTTTCATTCCGTTTGGACTCCGTTTGATATTCTTTTTCTGCGAAACTCTGAAATAGGCAAAAAACAACAATTCTGGGCTGGGCCTCCGGTTAATAGGTTAGTCCCAAAAATAATATAAAAGTGGAAAATAAAGCCCAATAATGTCCAAAACAGAAGATAATATAGCATGGAGCAATCAAAAATTATAGATACGTTGGAGACGTATCAGCCGCCACTACTGGAGGTTTCGCCGGAGGAAGAGCTGCCGCTGTCGGACGAGCCACGGCCATCGCCGAGGGCGAGTTCGCCCTCCTCCACATCGCGACCGTCGCCAAGGCCGAGCACCTCGTCACCATCGCTGTCCTCAGGGCAGCACCCACTGTTGCGACCGTCTTCCCCGAACACCCTCACAAAGAGGGTTGCAGCGCCGTCATACTTGAAGTGGAGGGTGCACCGCCTGCTCTGACCGCGCGTGCGGGCAAACGTCTGCCAGCCGCGGGCCAGGGCTACATTGCCCGCGACAGAGACCTCTACCGCGACCCACGAGGCCTTGCTGCAGCAGTCGTCGGCCTGCAGCCAGAGGCCACCAGGACCCGCGGTCGGAAGCTGAAGCCAGGTGCCGGCTGGGTTCTCCGACCACACGACGAACTCTGGCAGCACCTCCGCTGAGTGGAAGCGCGGCCGGGGAGGCCGGGCGACCATGGCGCACCTCCCTTCGTTGGCGGGACTGCCGCGCCTCGGACGGCTCCCGCCGTGTGGGGAGGCGCCGCCGTGGCCGCCAGGAACGGCGCCGATCCCCGAAGAAGTTCGACCGCGCCCACGAGGAACAACAGCGGGGGTGGCGGCATGCTTGCGGGGACGGCCACGCCCCCTCTTAGGCGGAGGTGAGCCGGGCCCCTCCTGGCGAGCCTTCCTCTTCTCTGCGGCCAAGAACCTCTTCATCGGTGCCATGGGTGTCGCAGCAAGGTAGCAAAGCGAGGAGGAAGAGGAAGAAGCAGGCAGAATGGAGGAAGAGATGAAACGGGGCTCTGCCCCTCTCCTCATTTATAGCCAGAGGGAGGCCAACCGCCGGCGTCCATGATCGCAGGTAATGATGGTTTTTCTGCATGCAGAAAGGACTCGTCACGTCGGGCAGTTGCCGAGGCAGCATGGGGAAGCGGAGACGCCCACGTCCTGTCAATCGCCACGCATCAATCAAGGCCGCAGGCTATTGGGGCCCGCGGCGCTCCGCACTTGACCCTTGGCTTCGCCTCGAAGCCAAGTACGAGCACGCTTTGGGCCCGGGGGCTACTGTCGGTGTTCTGCGAACGGGGTCCCCAGAATTGCCTGCCTGCGGCCTAGGGCGTGGCTCCACCAGTGGCCTGGTACGGCCCATCTTCATGAACAACCGTTCAAGACCCTCACGAGGGGCCAAGCCTCGCGAGGCGAACAACGCCAAGACCTCCTCAGGGGCAGCCTCACTAGGCTGTCTCCCGAGGAGTGGAGATATCTATGCAAGGCGCACCTCGCGAGGTGCGTGTGACGTGAGCCATGACGACCAAGGCTAGGTGGGCGCAAGTGGGTGCAGAGTACCGGTTGCCTCTTTGGTGCTAAAGGGGCAAGCACAGGTGAGGAGTCCTGAGGCATCAGGCAAAGGTTTCCATATCGGTGCAGCAACACCAAGAACAGCAAGACGGCAGGACGAAGGTCATCGTGGAGCCCACGACGGCGTCACCACCAGAGCCTTTAGCAGGCGAAGACCACCTTTTGTCAGGATAGCTTGTACTAGTTGTCTCTGATACGTCTCCGTCGTATCTACTTTTCCAAACACTCTTGCCCTTGTTTTGGACTCTAACTTGCATGATTTGAATGGAACTAACCCGGACTGACGCTGTTTTCAGCAGAATTGCCATGGTGTTATTTTTGTGCAGAAATAAAATTTCACGGAATGACCTGAAACTTCACAGAGAATATTTTTGGAATTAATAAAAATACTGGCGAAAGAATCAAGGCCCGGGGGCCCACACCCTATCCACGAGGATGGGAGGTGCGCCTGCCCCCCTGGGCGCGCCCCCTGCCTCGTGGGCCCCCTGGAGCTCCACCGACCTCAACTCCAACTCTACATATTCACGTTCGGGGAGAAAAAAATCAGGGAGAAGGATTCATCGCGTTTTACAATCCGGAGCCACCGCCAAGCCCTAATCTCTCTCGGGAGGGCTGATCTGGAGTCCGTTCGGGGCTCCGGAGAGGGGAATCCGTCGACGTTGTCATCATCAACCATCCTCCATCACCAATTTCATGATGCTCACCGCCGTGCGTGAGTAATTCCATGATAGGCTTGCTGGACGGTGATGGGTTGGATGAGATTTATCATGTAATCGAGTTAGTTTTGTTAGGGTTTGATCCCTAGTATCCACTAAGTTCTCAGATTGATGTTGCTATGACTTTGCTATCCTTAATGCTTGTCACTAGGGCCCGAGTGCCATGATTTCAGATCTGAACCTATTATGTTTTCATGAATATATGTGAGTTCTTGATCCTATCTTGCAAGTCATTAGTCACCTACTATGTGTTTTGATCCGGCAACCCCGAAGTGACAATAATCGGGACCACTCCCGGTGATGACCGTAGTTTGAGGAGTTCATGTATTCACTATGTGTTAATGCTTTGGTCTGGTACTCTATTAAAAGGAGGCCTTAATATCCCTTAGTTTCCAATAGGACCCCGCTGCCACGGGAGGGTAGGACAAAAGGTTTCATGCAAGTTCTTTTCCATAAGCACGTATGACTATATTCGGAATGCATGCCTACATTGCATTGATGAATTGGAGCTAGTTCTGTGTCACCCTATGTTATAACTGTTGCATGAATAATCGCATCCTGCATAATTATCCATCACCGATCCAATGCCTACGAGCTTTTCACATATTGCTCTTCGCTTATTACTTTCCCGTTGCCACTGTTACAATTGCTACAAAACTGCTACTGTTACTTTTGCTACCGTTACCGCTACTATCATACTACTTTGCTACTAAATAATTTACTACAGATATTAAGTTATCCAGGTGTGGTTGAATTGACAACTCAGCTGCTAATAGTTGAGAATATTCTTTGGCTCCCCTTGTGTCGAATCAATAAATTTGGGTTGAATACTCTACCCTCGAAAACTGTTGCGATCCCCTATACTTGTGGGTTATCAAGACTATTTTCTGGCGCCGTTGCCGGGGAGCATAGATCTATTCTTTGAGTCACTTGGGATTTATATCTACTGGTCACTATGAAGAACTTGAAAGACGAGAAAACCAAAATTTATCCCTCAACTATGAGGGGAGGTAAGGAACTGCCATCTAGCTCTGCACTTGATTCACCTTCTGTTTTAAGTAAGCTTGCGACACCTAAACCTGCTTCTGCTATTAATTCTGATATGTCGCATGTTATTGATGATGCCACTTCTGCTATGCATGATACTTATGATGAAACTACTTCTATGCTTGATAATAATGTGCCACTAGGTGAATTTTTGGATGAACAACTTGCTAGGGCTAGAGAGAATAAAATTATTGAAACTGATAATATTGATGAAAGTGATGATGAAGATTCTCCCCCTAGATATGAATTGCCTGTTGTGCGTGAGGGTTATGTTATGGATAAAGAAACTGCTAGAGATTTTCTTGCTTGCAATTATAGAAGTGATCTTAAGAAATTATTAGCTAAGTTGAAAGAAAAATCTCTGAATGCTAGAATGAAATATGATCCTGCTTATGCTACTTCACCTATATTTGTTACTGATAAGGATTATGATTTCTCTGTCAATCCTGAGATAATTACTTTGGTTGAATCTGATCCTTTCTATGGTTATGAATCTGAAACTGTTGTGGCACATCTTACTAATTTAAATGATATAGCCACCCTGTTTACTAATGATGAGAAAACTCGCTACTATTATATCCTCAAATTATTTCCGATCTCATTAAAGGGTGATGCTATGACATGGTTTAATTCTCTTGATCCTGGTTGTGTGCGTAGTCCTGAGGATATGATTTATTACTTCTCTGCTAAATATTTCCCCACTGATAAGAAAGAAGCTACTTTAAGGGAAATATATAATTTTGTGTAAATTGAAGAAGAGAGTCTCCCACAAGCTTGGGGGAGGCTTCTCCAATTACTTAATGCTTTGCCTGATCATCCTCTCAAGAAAAATGAAATACTTGATATCTTTTATAATGGACTAACCGATGCTTCCAGAGACCACCTGGATAGTTGTGCTGGTTGTGTTTTCAGGGAAAGAACTGTTGATGAAGCTGAAATTTTATTGAATAATATGTTGACAACTGGAAACAATTGGATACTCCCTGAACAACTCCTAAGCCAACTCCGAAGAAAAGAGGTGTTCTATTTCTCAGTCCTGAAGATGTGCAAGAGGCAAAGAAATCCATGAAAGAAAAAGGTATAAAAGCTGAAGATGTTAAAAATTTACCTCCTATTGAAGAAATACATGGTCTTAATTTACCTCATGTTCGAGAAATACATGGTGTTGATAACCCGACACAGGTAGTAAAGGTAAATTCTCTCTATAGATATGATAAAGCTGACATCCCTCCTGCTAAGATTGCTAGCCAATGTTCAGATGAGTTTGATAACTTTATGGTTAAGAAAGAAGATTTTAATGCTTATTTTGGTAGACAACTGAAACGCAATGCTTATATGATTAAACACTTGAGTGATTATATGTCTAGAGTTAAAGGTGAACTTAAACTCATTAGTAAACATGCTTCTATGGTTACCACTCAAGTAGAACAAGTACTTAAAGCTCAGAACGATTTGCTCAGTGAATTAAATAGTAAGAATAATGACTTTGTTGTTAGAGTTGCAACCAGAGGGGGTAAAATGACTCAGGAACCTTTGTATCCTGAGGGCGACCCTAAGAGAATTGAGCAGGATTCTCAAAGAAATAATGTTGATACACCTATTCCTTCTAAGAGGAAGAAAAAGAAAGATGATAGGACTTTGCATGCTTCTAGTGAACCTGTTGTTGACACACCTGAGAATCCCAATGATATTTCTATTTCTGATGCTGAAACACAATCTGGTGATGAACACGAACCTAGTGATAATGTTAATGATGATGTTCATGTTGATGCTCAACCTAGCAATGACAACGATGTAGAGATTGAACATGCTGTTGATCTTGATAACCCACAATCAAAGAATCAATTCTATGATAAGCGAGACTTTGTTGCTAGGAAACACGGTAAGGAAAGAGAACCATGGGTTAAGAAACCCATGCCTTTTCCTCCCAAACCATCCAAGAAAAAGGATGATGAGGATTTTGAGCGCTTTGCTGAAATGATTAGACCTATCTTTTTGCGTATGCGTTTGACTGATATGCTTAAAATGAATCCTTATGCTAAGTACATGAAACATATTGTTACAAATAAAAGAAAGATACCGGAAGCTGAAATTTCCACCATGCTTGCTAATTATACTTTTAAGGGTGGAATACCAAAGAAACTTGGAGATCCAGGAGTAACAACTATACCATGCTCCATTAAAAGAAACTATGTTAAAACTGCTTTATGTGATCTTGGAGCCGGTGTTAGTGTTATGCCTCTCTCTTTATATCGTAGACTTGATTTGAATAAGTTGACCTACCAAAATATCCTTGCAAATGGCTGATAAATCAACTGCTATTCTTGTCGGTATTTGTGAGGATGTGCCTGTTGTGGTTGCAAACGTTACTATCTTAACGGACTTTGTTATTCTTGATATTCCTAAGGACGATAGCATGTCTATTATTCTTGGAAGACCCTTTTTGAATACTGCAGGGGCTGTTATTGATTGCAACAAAGGCAATATCACTTTTCATGTTAATGGTAATGATCATATGGAACACTTTGCGAGGAAACAACCTCAAGTTCATAGTATAAACTCTATTGGAAAAATTCCATCAATTACTATTGGAGGTTTTGAATTTCCTCTTCCAACTGTCAAGAAGAAATATGATATTCTTATTGTTGGGGATGTGCATATCCCCGTTGAGGTAACCTAGTGCTATTCGAAACTTCTCCGGTTTCATGTTATTCGGAATGAGTTTGTTAACAAGACTTGATCAACCTTGTTAGTGGATTCCTTTTAATGAACATGAGATGGATGAAGTTAGAAAGCACAACCTTCTGTACCCTCCTTTTCCTTTCTGTTATTTAGATTAAATAAAGTAAAAATAGTATTTTCTGTCTGTTTTTTCTGAATTATCTGTGCAATAAAAAATACCCCGAAAATAAAAGTTCTCCAAATGCCCCGAAATTGAATGATTTTTTTTAGAATATTTGAAAATATCTGGCAATGAGAACACAGCAGGGGGAGCAAGCACCAGGCCACGAGGGTCCAGGGCGCGCCCACACCCCCTGGGCGCGCCCCCTGCCTCGTGCGCCCATGGTGGCTCCCCTCCACTTATTCCAGCACCCACACACTCCTTCTTCTTCCCAAAAAATCACCAGCTAGCTCAAGCACGAATTCTAGCTCATCTTGCTGCCATTTTCGATCTCCTTGCTCAAAGCTCTACTCAAAAAACTACTTTGGGGATTGTTCTTTGGTATGTGACTCCTCCAATGGTCCAATTAGTTTTTGTTCTAGTGCTTTATTTATTGCAAATTTTTGCTGCCTGGGTGACCCTATTCTTGAGCTTGCATGTAAAATTTATATGGTCCCAAGTAGTTCTAATGCATGATATAGTCTCTAGGCACTTGTGGGAGTAGTTGCTATCAATTTTGTTGAGTTTGGTTCAATTTTATTTTGGTTACTAAAAATTTCAGAAATTTTCAGAAAATGATGAAGAGATTTTTGAGGGGCTCTTCGAGCCGAAGCTCGAAGGATAAGCAAGCTAAAGAAGACAAGAGACCCAAATATAATCTCCCTCGCACCACGGAGGTTCGGCCGTGTGAATGGCCTTGTGATGATTTCTTGAGAGCAGCCAGGATTTATGATGTTTTTTATGAGTTGGCTGAGAATGCAGGCCTCACCGACTTCCTCCGACCAACACGAACAGTATCTCCTACTCACTAATATTTTTGTGCAAAATTTTCATTTCCATGCTAGGAGGTCACCACCTTTGGTGTATTTCTATTTATATGATGAGTATAAGGAGATGCCACTCTATGAATTTTGCGAGATTTGCAAGTTGCCCTTTTCGGGCAGCGTAGAGGAACCACATCGTAACAATGTGGAGGGGTTTATTGATACAATTGTTGTAGGGGAAACGAGGAAGGTTTCCGATGCAAGAATTACTAGCATACATTTTCCCGTTCTACGTTACTTTGCAATATTTGCTAGTAGATGCTTAATTGGTCGCGGAAACTGTGGCAACCTTAGTGCCCCTGATATTGTTATTTTGTGCCATGCCTTGTTCCGTGATGACACATTTAGTATGGGCACTATTGTTGCAAAGCGCTTAAATCTTAACCGTACAAAGGGCCCAATCTTGGGAGGTATCTTCGCCTCGCGCCTCGCTGCACATTTTAACATACCTATTAGGCATTATGAGAAAGAAGAAAAGTTCCTGCCTCCTGTTTTTCTAGACTATAAGAGTATGGTAGCACATGATTTTATCGTTAAGAATAAGGAAAAGATGCTTAAGTACAAGCTAATATTTGATAAAAATCACCCTGAGACTATTACTTTGCCTACTCCTTCCTTGTTTGATTTATCTGCAGGAAAGTACCTTGTTCCGCCGGAGGCCATTCACGCCTACTGAAACCCCACACCAGCTACAGAGCCAGAGCCAGAACCACGATTTGATCCTTCACGACAGTCTGTTTACCAGTGGGATTCGGAGGAGATGGCCAACCAGTGGCAACCCGAGGCTTCTTCTCAGTACGACCCTAGTTACAGCTTCGGATATCTGTCAGGTCAGCCGTGGCAGTAGACCAACTTAGGTCAAAGGCCTAAGCTTGGGGGAGTACATATTTCTCACCGACATTACATTCATGTTCACACACTCATGCTAGTTGTCGGTGCTCATACTTTTTCATTGTAATATCCATGCTAGTTTTTTTCCTTTTTATGCTTTGTTCTTGTGTGTTTGATAAACCTTAAGAAAAAAAAAATTAGTTGTAGCTTTTAGCTAGTTTACTTTCCATCCTTGTAGTAGTAGTAATTAAAAGAAAACCCAAAAAGATTTCCTGTTCTTCTTTTGCTTGTTGGGAGCTTTCCCGAGTAAATAGTTTTATTTATTTTCTTTCTCTTTGGGGGTCGAGAGGAGAAGACCATAATGAAAATGTTGAAGTGGCTCTTATATGCATTGTTGTTGATTTAACCAAGAGCCCGTATTGCCTTGTCTTCTCCTGATTATTGAATGCTTGCAGATTCCAGCTTAGTCCAATGCACGTGCACTATTATTATTATTCACATTGTTCGGTCGTGCAAGTGAAAGGCAATTATGACGATATATGATGGACTGATTGAGATGAGAGAAGCTGGTATGAACTCGACCTCTCTTGCTTTTGTAAATATGATTAGTTCATCGTTCCTGATTTAGCCTATTATGAATAAACATGTTTGCAATGACAATTAGAGATTATAGTTGCTTATGCCATGCTTAATTAGCTAGGAGTTTATAATGTTTTATCTTGCGTGACAACATGATATTAAAATGATTGTGATGTGGTATAGTAGAGTGGTATCCTCCTTTGAATGATTCGAGTGACTCGACTTGGCACATGTTCACACATGTAGTTGAAACAAAGTCAAGATAGCCTTCACGATATTTATGTTCATGGTGGATTATATCCTACTCGTGCTTGTACTCAATGTTCATTAATTTTATGCATGTTCATGACTGTTGTCGCTCTCTAGCTGGTCGCTTCCCGGTCTCTTTCTAGCCTTCATTTGTACTAAGCGGGAATACTTCTTGTGCATCCACTTCCATAAACCCCAAAGTTATTCCATATGAGTCCACCATACCTTCCTATATGTGGTATCTACCTGCCGTTCCAAGTAAATTTGTATGTGCCAAACTCTAAACCTTCAAATGAAATTCTGTTTTTTATGCTTGAATAGCTCATGTATCAACTAGGGTTGTCTGTATCTTCCATGTTAGGCGGGTTATTCTCAAGAGGAGTGGACTCCGCTCCTCACTCACGAGAAAATGGCTGGTCACCGGAATGCCCAGTCCCATGCTTTATGCAAATCAAATCAAAATAATTGCAAACAAAACTCCCCGGGGATTGTTGTTAGTTGGACGGTACCCGTTCTTTCGGACCAGCCGTAGAGTGTGCTTGTTGGTGGTGGGGGAGTATAAACTTTACCATTCTGTTTGGGAACCGCCTATAATGTGTGTAGCATGGAAGATATCGAGATCTCTCAGTTGTTATGTTGACAATGAAAGTATACCACTCAAAATATTATTTATCTCTATTTCAAAATTGAGCTCTGGCACCTCTACAAATCCCTGCTTCCCTCTACGAAGGGCCTATCTATTTACTTTTATGTTGACATCACCCTCTTATTAAAAAGTACCAGCTGGAGAGCACCGCTATCATTTGGATCCATTACTATTAATTTATATTGGGTATGACTATGACTGGATCTCTTTTACCATGCATTACAATGTCTAGTCAGTACTTGATCTTTAAAGGTGCTCTGCATTTATGTTTTGCGGTCTCAGAAAGGGCTAGCGAGATACCATCTTGTTATATCATATTATGATCGTTTTGAGAAAGTGTTGTCATCCGAGAATTATTATTATTGCTCGCTAGTTGATTATGCCATTGATATGAGTAAACATGAGACCTAAGTGTTATCGTGAATATGGTTAGTCATAATCTTTGCTGAAAATTTGAATGCTGGCTTTACATATTTACAACAAGAGCAAACAGAGTTTGTAAAAGTTTTTCTTTATCACTTTCAGTTTGTGAACTGAATTGCTTGAGGACAAGCAAAGGTTTAAGCTTGGGGGAGTTGATATGTCTCCGTCGTATCTACTTTTCCAATCACTTTTGCCCTTGTTTTGGACTCTAACTTGCATGATTTGAATGGAACTAACCCGGACTCACGCTGTTTTCAGCAGAATTGCCATGGTGTTATTTTTGTGCAGAAATAAAAGTTCTCGGAATGACCTGAAACTTCACAGAGAATATTTTTGGAATTAATAAAAAATACTGGCGAAAGAATCAAAGCCAGGGGGCCCACACCCTGTTCACGAGGGTGGGAGGCGCGCCTGCCCCCTGGGCGCCCCTGCCTCATGGGCCCCCTGGGGCTCCACCGACCTCAACTCCAACTCTATATATTCACGTTCGGGGAGAAAAAATCAGAGAGAAGGATTCATCGTGTTTTACGATACGGAGCCGCCACCAAGCCCTAATCTCTCTCGGGAGGGCTGATCTGGAGTCCGTTCGGGGCTCCGGAGAGGGGAATCCGTCGCCGTCGTCATCATCAACCATCCTCCATCATCAATTTCGTGATGCTCACCGCCGTGCGTGAGTAATTTCGTCATAGGCTTGCTGGACGGTGATGGGTTGGATGAGATTTATCATGTAATCAAGTTAGTTTTGTTAAGGTTTGATCCCTAGTATCCACTATGTTCTGAGATTCATGTTGCTATTACTTTTCTATGCTTAATGCTTGTCACTAGGGCCCAAGTGCCATGATTTCAGATATGAACCTATTATGTTTTCATGAATATATGTGAGTTCTTGATCCTATCTTGTAAGTCATTAGTCACCTACTATGTGTTATGATCCAGCAACCCCGAAGTGACAATAATCGGGACCACTCCCGGTGATGACCGTAGTTTGACGAGTTCATGTATTCACTATGTGTTAATGCTTTGGTCTGGTACTCTATTAAAAGGAGGCCTTAATATCCCTTAGTTTCCAATAGGACCCCGCTGCCACGGGAGGGTAGGACAAAAGATGTCATGCAAGTTCTTTTCCATAAGCACGTATGACTATATTTGGAATACATGCCTACATTACATTGATAAATTGGAGCTAGTTCTGTGTAATCCTATGTTATAACTGTTGCATGAATAATCGCATCTGGCATAATTATCCATCACCGATCCAATGCCTAGGAGATTTTCACATATTGCTCTTCACTTATTTACTTTACCGGTGCCACTGTTACAATTGCTACAAAACTGCTACTGTTACTTTTGCCACCGTTACCGCTACTATCATACTACTTTGCTACTAAATACTTTGCTGCAGATATTATGTTATCCAGGTGTGGTTGAATTGACAACTCAGGTGCTAATACTTGAGAATATTCTTTGGCTCCCCTTGTGTCGAATCAATAAATTTGGGTTGAATACTCTACCCTCGAAAACTGTTGCGATCCCCTATACTTGTGGGTTATCAGTGTCCCTTCAAAATTGGCCGTTGTGGGATCCCTTCCCGCCTAACATTTGGGAAGAGGACCAGGGCCACTATAAATAGGACTAGCCACCACCGTAGGAGGCAACTCATATTGAGAGGATCACTCAGATCATCAACTCACACCGACAAGCTCCTCGAGCTCAAGAACACGTCTCCTCAGGAGGTTGGTCATCCCTTGTACTTGTTCATCCTCAGCCTACAAGGCAATCCACCACACAACACTTGACTAGGGTATTACACCACAACGGTGGCCCCAACCAGTATAAACCCTTGTGTCTCTTGTTATTTGGGTTCGGCGAGCTAGGCCTTGAGATCGTCGTGCGAGCGAGCTAGGGAGAGAGAGATCTTCGTGCGCACCCCAGTGTTTGAACCTCAAGGGTGTGCCGGAACCCGTAATCCGACAGTTACAATCGGCCTATTTGCGGCCTGTTAATCCGTTGGGCCGTTTTCATAGCGTCATCAAATACGGCCGATTAAGGACGGCCCGTTATTGTCAGCCCATGAATGGACGGTTCCAAATCTAGCCCGTTTACGGCCCATAATGCGGTCTGTTATTGGCCCATGTTTGGCCTATCCATCATACGACAAGTAGAAGGCCCTAAAGATGCTACGGCCCGTACAAGGCCCATTGTTTCTATGGCCCTTATAAGGCTCATTGTTTCTACGGCCCGTAGGAGGCCCATGGTAAGTACAGTAAATATGTAGCCCATGGTTATTGTGGCCTAGTTTAAAAAAATAGGTTATTGCGGCCACTAGCAAACCGCGGAAAAAGAATTGCACTAACTACAAGCAAACAAATAAACAAGACAACAAGGAAATAAATAAGCAAGCAACTTATGCTAGGCTATCATGGCTATTACACATATTACATCCACTGGGCATCAAAGTTCGCAACCAGTGCAAATATAGGGAACAAAACAGCATATCATATAAACTAGTTGTCAAAGTTGGCGACCAGTGAAAATAAATGCCGCAACAAAACAAGTCCTGAACTGAAACCACTTCAGAAGAGCTCTAGAAACAATATCCTGGGTACCCATAATGCTGGCAAGATGCTTAGCAAGATTATTAACTTTCTCTTGTTTGGCGCTTAAATCCTCCAGCACTTGCTGTTGCACCAGAAAGTATGCATCTGAATTCTGCAAGGACTTCCTTAGTCCTTCGGCTTCCTGTCGCATAACATCTGATCGATATCTTTCAACTTGAAGTTGAGACTCAAGAAGCCGAACTCATTCAGGCAGCGAGTTCGAAGCGCTGGTAACAGCAGTAGTAGCTAGTAACTCGAACACTACATCAAGACATGACTTTGGGGTTGTCTCAGTGTCTTCAATATAGTTTTTATCAACTTTCTTGGAGACCAACAGGGATGTCTCACTATCTTGAACCTTATCTACATTACTTCCTTTACCATTGCATAACAGGGTACTCTTTTCCAATATTTTATCCGCATTCCAAAAGAGGAACAAACAAACACATCACAGGTTTACCATGTAGTATATGAAACTCATTTTGGTAAACCAGTTCAATAGTAAGGTGGACAGGATAACAGCATGAAACAAACATATATCTATGTAGTATGGTCACTGTATGGTCTATATCATTCTAGTTAATGTTGCCAAATCAAGATAGATACAGTTTGAATCATATCTATTTAAGACAAAGCAGCATAGACAGAATATAAGTGTGGGAAACTACACAGCAATAACAACACTTGTAATGTGCATGGCATGAGAACATAACTGTTTATTCAATTGAAACTGAAATCAACATAGAGCAAGTACAATAGCGAACATGTTAAAGAAACAAGTTTAAAACATACCTGTTGCGCCATTGGAGTTTCAATTGCATCCTTCAAATTTGAAATTAGTTGGTATGAGTAAATGAAGTGATGCAAGAGCAAAGTAGTATGAACCATAGCTATGGAACCTGACCTGAGAACAATTCTTCTTCTGCTTTAAGCGTTGACTTGGGGTTCGGAGTGGTGGTCCTCGTGGTTTGGGCACTGCAGTTGCCTTACTAACTGCTCATGTTTGGGTGCTTTGTGGTGGAGATGGTGCTGTGTCAACTGGAACTGGGTTAGTCATCTGCTCAGTTGATGATGGTAATGCAGTTGTCATGGCTGCCGGCGGCGGGGAAGAAGATCTAAGGCGGTGAAAGACAGTCTGGAGAGTGGATCCCTGCTGTGGTGAACCCTTCCATCGTTGGAGCAGCTGAGCTGGGGTGGAACACAGCGCAGCAGGAGTAGGACAAACCACACAAGGTTTTCTTTGACACATATCTATAACAGAAGTAATTGTGTAAGGGCTTGTTTGAATTTGAGGATTCTAACAATGCTGGGATAGGAAATAGACAGGAATAGGATACGAATGCATGTGAAAACAGAGAATTTAAAAACACAGGATTTCTGCCAATCTGGGTGTTTGGTTCACAAGAATTGGAAGATCACAGGATGCAAAGAAGCATGGTGAGATTAAGTCAAACCACAAGCAAATGTATGGTTATAATGCTATTATGCTACTATCTCTTAGTCTTGTGCTTCATGAATAGGAATTTTAAAAGGAGGACAAGTGGAAATTAAAATTCCTATGTTTTTCTTTCAATTAGACACGAAAGGAACAAATCCTAAAGTTTTCCTTTGCTCCATTCCTTTGAACCAAATGCATGAATAGTAGTACCATAGGAAACTTTCCAATTCCTATGTTTTCCTTCACTTTTCCTTTCAAGCACTGGCGATTCTAGTAGGCAGGCTTGAGCAAGGAAAAACCTACACTCAAAAAATGTTTTTGTGCTACTTCTGTTACTTTGGACCCAGGCCACTGCCCTACTAGCTCAACATCGAGGCCCAGCGACAAATGCACAGCTCAAACGCGCAGAGATAAATAATGATGGCGTTCAAGAGAGTCCATCACGGATAGCTAAGTTGCCTGGTACCTCACTGCTTCTCATATAGTAGGATAAAATAATCGTATTTCACGTTACTACATGTGCTCAGTGGACAATATATATAACCAAGTGTACAACCTCTTTGGCGAAGCCATGTCGATCTCAGCGTGATTGGGTTGGTCGGTAAGGATGCTCTAGCTGAATTGGCTGTCGGAGGAGGCGAAGAAGATCTTAGGCATCTGGAGATGGAGCCCGGGGTACTGCTCCGCTGTGATGCAGGGTTTCATCGTTGGAGCAGCTCCGGTGAGTTGTACGACGCCGAGGGTGAAGCAGGACAACAGAGACAATGTTAACCTGAGTGGAATTTTAATAGCATCTCCAATAGATGATGTAAAATACATAACCACAAAGTGCTAGATGTAAAATACATCAGCCGCTCATCTCTGAACTTAACTGTCGAAACTGAATTTAACTGTCGAAACTGAACTTAACTGTCGAAACAGAATTTTGTTGTCGAAACTGAATTTTACTGACAAACTGAACGCACTAGTAGCAGAAAAGCAGTAGTAGCAGTAGCAGCAGCGCGTGCGAGAGCTAGGGCAGCTGGTCGTGTAGCAGCATCAGGTGAGGCTACACGTCAGTCGACTGACCTTTTCATCTCTGGTCAGTCGATTTTCCAGCCGTTGGATACGAAATCAAGGGCCTACAGTTCATCTTCAACCTTCACCCCCTGAGCCACCAGCCATCACCGGCCAAACCGCCGCCCCCCGCCGCCTGCGGCCGGTGCTGCCCCCCCCAGTGCCGAGCTTTTTCTCCGGCGATCCCCATGCCACCGCCACACCACCGCCGGCGACCACCTCCCCTACCCTGAACCCTAAGATAGATAGTGGGGTACCTATCCGGTGAGTCCCCCTCCCCGCTGCGGCTGGTTCTTCCTTAACTCCGGCGAGCCCCCCCACCCCCTGAAAATCAACTGACCCAAAAGTCGATTCAGTGGACTGAAGTGTAGCTAAATTGGAGCAGCATCGTAAGCAAGAGCAAGAGCGAGAGCAGCAGCGCGAGCAAGAGGAAGAGCAATAGCAAGAGCAGGCCAGGAAGGGGACCGAGAGCAAGAGAAGAGCAGTAGCATGAGCGAGAGCTAAAGCACTAGCAGTTCCTACTGATGTGGACATCGCCGCCGAGGGAGCGATGCCGTGGAGGAAGTGGCCGGTGACGCCTCCGTGGATGGAGCCGCGCCGTGTCGGCTCGGGACCGAGCGCCGGCAGCACCGTGAGATCGAATCAAGAAGAAAATGCAGCGATTAGTGTACAACCTCTTTGGTGGCGCCGATTAGGCCTCAGCTTCGTTCGAGGAAACGGTGATGATGCTGCTCTTCCGGTGGTGCAGGTGAAGAAGGCGGTGTGGGAATGGAGGTGGCACGAACGACGAGGGGAACGTCCGGGCAGCTCCTTGGAGGTGGAGGATTGGGTGGCTGAACCGGCGAGACGACGTGATCGACGACGGATCCTCATTCGGTACGGTGGATGAGCGACGTCGAGGTGTTGCTGTGGGGACAACGTGAGGGAAGAGGCTCTGGCTAGATGGCGGACGGAGGAGGGCGTGGGGCTTCGCGGGTTTTCGCGGCCTCGGTGTACGAATGGGTGGGCGGATGGGATGGGAGTGGGGAACCATGGCTTAGGGACGCGCTTGTCCGAAATGTGGGGTAAGTTATGAAAGTACCCCAACCAATTTGAGCTAGGCGGTTCTTTCAGTTTAGGGGTATCACGGGCATTTTGCGTGTCGGGATTTCACGGGAGGTGGGAGTTTTCGCGCGCGTTGTAATTTTGGACTAGCAAGGCGCGGGTTGAGATGGAGGGAGTTTTCAGAGCACAATGAGGCAAAGATATATCTTAAATATTTCGGGGTAACAAGCCGCGGGTTGAAGAGGCGGGAGTTTCGCAGCACGATAGACAGAGACGCTAGCTTGAAGTTTCGGTATAAAAAGGCGCGGCTTGAAATTTCGGGAGAACAAGCTTAACGTGTGCCAAAAAAGACAATTCGCACCTCATCACTAGAGGGAGCCATGTTCTGTTTTACTATATTACTAGAAATGCATTCAAATACAACAACAAAATTAAAAAAATCGGGACAACAAACATAACGTGTATAGTACAAAAACAATTTGCACTTCCCTCAACAATAAAAAAAATGTGTGTTGTCTATCATATGGACTAAATTTGAGTACATTTTCCCTGTTTGAATGGGATTGTACTCGGGTTAGTTATACAACCATCTAAATATTATCTTCACAACACATGACAAGAATATAGGAGAAGTAAATTCCTATATAAATATGAAATACATGTACATACAATCACAAATTCAAATATATGTATCCATTTTATGTTGAATTCAAATCATAGTACATGTATGCTCTAGCTCGGTGTTCAGAATCTAAACCATGTATGATATACTACGTACAATGTGTTTAACACACACACAAACACCATTTAGACTAGTAAGGTACACGTGCATTGCACGCATGAGATTTGGCAACCAAATTATGAATAAATACCACATTATAGCATGTAAACTTTGAGTCATATATGCATGATGTAGATGTTCGTTTAATTCTTATAGTTCATTTCATTCAAAATAATCTAGTTTTTATAAGAAAGCTAATCTATTTTAAGAATCATGGAATTGTGCATTGTAGGCATAAAGTAAAAACAAATAATGGCAAATCATGTAGAAAAACATTTGGGAAATTCTGATACAGAAGATTCTAGAACAAAGAAGAAGTGCTTGTGTTTTGAGGTTTGTGCATTATGCTTAAGTTCAACCATGGAGTCTTCTAGATTGTACATGTGGCAAAATCTGGTGGAATCTAGATGATATCCAACGGCCAGTAGTGCTCAAATTTGCCATCTCTGCACCATCGGATTGGCCTCATCCAACGACCATCTTTCAAAGTTAAAGTTATCCGCACACTATATAAAAAATAAAAAATATAATATATAGGGGTATAGATAGAGATATGTGATGCGAAAGCCACCCGTCATCTCCAATTAGAATAGTGTGTCCATGCACGGATGCAATGTGGCCAAACGATGTCTGCCATCGGTATCTCAAATTCAAATCAGTCTGACCTTGTTCAATGTGTATACAGTACAACATGCTCGTTTCCAAACCACACCGCGCATATCTCAGTTATATTCATGCATGCATGGGTTTCAAACGTCATGATCTCTTATTCAAATATTTGAATTCAACGTTACATTGATTATGACCTCACCTAGTCTTTTACACCCACGCAATCGTCTTCTCTTTATAATTGTACCACTAACTTTCTCTCGTGCATGCATGCACACACACTACCAGTCGGCATTATCCATTGCAATCTTTTTCTTCAGGTCGGTCTCCCATGCATGCACACACACACCTCCCCCTCTCCATCATATCGGGCATTCTTTATCTCTCATGTGCATGCGCAACAATCGATGTTCCTCTATGTGTGCGTATATATAGCTAGGTCTTTCATAGTTTTCCACACAAACCGATCAATCTATATATCTAGTGAGGTCTCACCCTCTTTCCCACGTCCACATCGATCAATCTATACCTCTCTATATAGGATTACATAGCTAATACACCCACATTAATTATATATCCAACATCCCCCTCTCATCATCCATGCCTTCCGCTTCATCTCTCAGACGCGCGCACAGTGGCGAAGACAGGAGGCAGGGCAGCAAGGGCCCTGCCCCCCTAACATCACTATATATCGAGGCTAATATGAATGTGATCATTTGACAATTGCTGGTAAAATGGTTTAAGTTGATGAATTGGCCCTCCTTGTAAAGGATTAGCAATGCTTGGCCCCCTAGCTCATTTAGTTTTCATGGCTCCGCCACTGTGCGCAACATCACACGTTCTCGCCCCCTCTCTTTAAATATCGATCTCGCACTTGTGCACTCCTTCACAGTCTCCCTCCACTTGGCCCCTCGCACCATCTTCTAGCCCCCCACCGAATTTTGCCACATGTACAATCTAGCAGACTCCATGGTTGAACTTAAGCATAATGCACAAACCTCAAAACACAAGTGCTTCTCCTTCGATCTAAAATCTTCCGTATCATAACTGCCCAAACTTTTTTTCTAGTTGAATTGCCAATATTTGTTTTTACTTTATGTTTTACACCGCACAATTCCATGAATCATAAAATAGATTAAGGGATTCTTTGATTCAAATGATTCTCAAACGAATTTTGGAGGATTCTAATCCTTAGGAATTTTACCTATCTTGGTTGTTTGATTCGTAGGATTGTAAACCATAGGAATTTTTCCATAGGATTCATTTGCACTAGATTTCATAGGAAACATCCCATCCACTCAAACCTCTTTGAAAGAATTCTGCGTTTTTGCTATGCACAATCAAACACTCGTACAATCCTGTAGGATTCAAGACGACATTCCACTCTAATCCCATGTTTTTTCTATTCCCGCGTTTTGGAAATCCTACGAATCAAAGAGGCCCTAGCTTTTTTATAAAACTAATTGATTTTGAATGAGATGAACTATAAGAATCTAATGAAGGTCTACATCAGGCATATATGACTCAGAGCTTACATGCTATAGTGTGATATTTATTCATAATTTGGTTGCCAAACCTGATGCGCGCAATGCACGTGTACATTACTAGTACTTCGAGTATGTGCAAAACACGTAAATTAGAATTCCAATGGCACGCTACACATTTTCTCTCTTAATCATGTGGAGGCGTTGTCGCGACCTCCTTGTGTGGATTGATCACAGTGACGTGCTGCTGGTTCCAGAAGAATGTACTCGTCCTCTCTGAGGCACACTAGCGGAACATGCACGAAGCGAAGATGTGCACGCACGCCATGCTCGCACTCATTCCCTTGCACGCACATGCAGGTACACGGGGGGACGCATTTTTGTACGAAGATGCACCCCATGTGATAATTTGATGCATGTAAAGTCGTTCACTTCATTGATGGTCAATTAATACAGCGCATGAAAATTGAGTGGACGTGAGCGCGGAAGAAATACATTACTACTCCACTGCATGCATGCGAGTATTTAAATCATGGGTTCCTACTTCCATTGGTCTCCTTCGTATTTTGTGCCAATTTTTGACCATATTTGTAAGTAACATAATATTTATGCAAGTCATAAAAAGTGGCACAAAAAAAGGGGGGCAATAAACCAGGACGCAGGCAGCATGATCAATTTTTGCGAGGGCTACTGTTAGTGGCCTTTGTATTTAAATATGGATGGAGTGGAGT
Organism: Triticum aestivum; assembly: GCF_018294505.1. NCBI lineage: Eukaryota > Viridiplantae > Streptophyta > Magnoliopsida > Poales > Poaceae > Triticum > Triticum aestivum. The sequence continues at coordinate 131,284,639 of NC_057814.1, read as the reverse complement.
AGTACTATCTTTATCTTAGCCTCGTAGGGCTCTCCCAGGCCCTAGGCTCGCCTCCCCGCCTCGCCCACCGGATCCCGCCATGGAGGATCCCGCCATGGATAATCCCTTAGATCCCAGGATCCCGCGGGCTGGCCTCTCGCTGCGGCCCACAGCACTGCCGCCTTTGAGCGAAACCCACATGTGTTTTAGAGGGGATCCATTACTCTGGAATCACAGATCGGTGGCGCCAGAGGACATGCCAGGGCTGCGTTTCAGGTGGTGGGCAACAAGGGAAAATCGGATCGAGGAAGTGTCGCATCGATTGGAGAGAAGGTCCAAGGAGCTGCGCCTGGCGTAGCACAAGGCAGAGGCGCAAGTCAATCTCAGGGGAGAGATGCTGAGGGATGTCAGCATCTTGCAGCGTCGCATTGATTTCGAGCTAGGGCTAATGCCAGAGATCATATTCATGGGGTCGACTGCGGAGGAAAGAACGCACATGCCTGCGCAATGGCATGAGCAGCCGGTGCAACTGGTCAAATGGGTGGTAGGAGAAGCCAAATCCCGGGACCAGTTGCGGCGGCGCCGCTGGGCATGCATTGTAGGCGAGGTGAGATGCCCTCCTTCCTCGCCAGCGATGCAGTGACCTAGTCGGTTGCTGCTGCAGTGAACTTGCAATGCCATGTCGGTTTGCAACCTTGACAATCACTCCATCTATATGTATTGTATTCCAGTGAAAATACTTGGTCGTTTGGAAAAAGATGGTAATTGATTTATCACTAGTTTTAGAATGCTTGGTCGTGACAATCAACCGAAGCCACAACCAGAAGTCTCCATTACTCTACCTTCCTCCTCATAAGTCCTTCTTCTCCGTCTGTCCTTGCCATGGCCGGTGTGCTGTAAGTGCATCTAGTGCCCCTTAGTGATTTTGGTGTATTGATGACTTATAGGTTAAAGGACTGATGCATTGTGAGTGTACACATGTCTATAAGTCTATGAGGAGTTTGATATTTACAGAGAAAGTCGACTCCTAAAAATGAAGTTCTTCGACTGAAGACTTTGGATTTATGAAGACTTTGAAAGTGAAGAAATTGGTGTGACCTTGAAGACTTGGCAATCATTCGAGGAACATGAAGCGTGAAGACTTTTGTTTTCGTAGCTTCATTTTCTCTTTCTTGAGTCATAGGAAACACCGTACTGTTAAAGGGGGTCGAGGAAAAACTAAGGAAAATTTTCCATGTGATGCTCAACTCAAAATCCTACACCAACCAATCCCTTCGAGTGAAGCCATTGGAAATCTCATACAGTCCAGTCATATTCTTCAGTGACAGAGACGAAGTTCTTCTGCTCTCTGAGGAATTTGTTCTGACTGAGGAGTTCGGAATTCGCCAGTGCGGATTGCCTACACAGTGAGGAACATGATAGCCATGAGGAATTTGATACTCAAATTTCTGACTGTTGCTGTGCTATGCGCCAGCTGTCCCAAAATATCTACCCACCTAACAGTCGTATCATTGAAGGGCATTTATGTCATATCATGACGGGCTGCTCCCTAGGCTATAAATAGCCGCCCCCTACAACCACTAGCTGGTTGGCTGCTCCGAAAGAAACTGACACTTGTCAATTGAGAGCATCCCATCCTCCGAGGACTTTGAGCGAAAATCATCAAGTGAGGAAAACCCAAACCCAAACACCTACAAACCCCAAGTGATTGAGCATCACTTAAGAGATTGATCCTGCGTGGATCCGACGCTTGTTACCTTTGAAGACTGTGCTTCTTCCAGACGGTTAGGCGTCATGGTCTAGAGCATCCAAGAGGAAATTATGGATCGCCGAGTGACCGAGTTTGTGAAGTTTTGGAAGTCACCTGAAGACTTCCCACGAGTGATTGGACGAGGTCTGTGTGACCTTAGTTCAAGGAGAATACAGTGAGGACTATGTGTCCGGGACTATGTGTCCTCAGGTTTAAATACCTAGCCGCTCCAACCAGACGTACAACTGAGACAGCAGTTGGAACTGGTCTACCAAATCATTGTCTTCACCAAGCTTACTGGTTCTATTTCCTCAACTCTTTCATTTCCTCATTACTGTGTTGTATGCTTGTTCATATCTGTGTTTGAAGACTTTGACTGAAGACTTTCTCAATTTCCTCAATTCAATTTCTTCAGTCTGTTTGTCTTCATCCTGTGTTATCCTGTGTTTACGCTTTCTGTACTCTGTGCTTGTCTTCATTTCATCATGATGACTATGCTTGTGTTCTGCTATGCATACTTTTGAGTACTTATTCCGCTGCAAATAGTTCTTCACTAAGGAATTTCCTCACCCACAAATTCCTCAGTGAAGAATTCATAAAAATCGCCTATTCACCCCCCTCTAGTCGATATAACGCACTTTCATGTGCAGAGCTCTAGGTCGAGAACTACTCGTAACAAGGGAGCGGCAACCAAGGCTGCAGAAAAAAAAGAGGGCTCATTGCCACGCAGAGACCGCGAAAGATCTCTCACGGGCAGAGGATGGCTCCCAGGAGCGCCCTAGCCGCAGAGGCGAACATGCCGAGCTGGCGGCGCTGGAGTCGTTATCCCTCGATGGCATGCCTGATTAGCTCAATAAGCACCTCAATAAGCAAAAGGAGTTCATCCATGGCTTGGTGGAGCTGCTGAAGGAGAGCCTCGACGACATGCCAGCTGAGCTCAATCAGCAGGGGGAGTTAACCGCCGTTTGGTGATGCTGCTGAAGAAGAGCATTGCCTCGGAGAAGAAGGCGACCGACGAAATCCTGCAACTTCAGGAGGACAAGGCGAAGCTTTGCCACGAGCTCGACCTGCTGAAGGAGGAGAACGCCGGCTGGAAGAAGCTACGTGAGAATTGTAGTTCCTCGATGAAGATCCTGCAAGCCCTCGTCATGGAACAGAAGGAGGAGTTGGCGAAGCTCTGCATCGAGCACCCGACTACTGTCAAGGTACGTAATGCGGCCGTGGAACAGATGATGAAGGCTCGCGTCGAGAAATCCCGCGTCATGGACAAAATAAAGAAGATGGCGGAGGAGACGTGCAAGGAGATGGAGGTCGTGGAGACGATGAAGAAGCAGTTATGACTACGCGGCCAGCAACCCTTCATGAGAGTGAGAGCAGCGCCCCAGACTTGTGTGTGCGTCTTCCTTCTTTTTTGGGGGTGATAATCTTCCTTCTTCTTTTGCTCCTGTGTTTCTTCTTTTTGCTTCGGGTGTTTCGCCACACGTCTCATGTTCTCTGCGAGGCATGAATAGAACAATGCTAACAATGAGATGACTAGCAAATTAGATCATTTTTTTATCGGCACTAGCAAGATGCCCGTGCATTGCACGAAACATCAAGATGCATTTTTTTATAAAACACCTGTTGTGATTGACCCATGCAGGAGTAATCCCATGTGTAGAAACTAATGATATCTCGAGAATTTTATTGGAAAAATGGTATCTCGAGAATTTCATTGAAAAAATGATATCTCGAGAAAGATGAGAGATAAGGTGAGGAGGAGGGGGGCGTGGTGGTGACTGGTGGTCGGACTGGGCGGAGGCATGGCGATGGACGGTGCCGGCAGGCGGCAACGGCCACCATGCTAGATTGTTCCAGAGACTTCCTTTTTTAATTGCTCAGCAATGAGGTTGTGGGCGATAAGGATGAACGAGGCAAGGCCTTATCTATAAATGTGGAGAGAGATGCGGGTATCTTTTGCAAAATTGTCATAGTTTGCTTTCTATCCATCATATATAGATCGGACAGTCTATATTACAAGATGGCAGGCCCACCATCATCACCAACTCGGTTTTTTATAAGAGTAGAGAGTAGAGATATGGCACAGGGCTGCCGTGTTTCATGCTCCTCCGTCGTACTCCAGTGGAAAACTTGAGTATACCGCACGGTTCTTTGCTCCTCCTCAGGTCATCGACACATTTATACGAGTAGTCAAATCACAAGGCCCCGCCTTCCAACAGTAATGAGCCATCAAATCACAAAGGCCCTCGCCTCTGTTGAAACCGACCTAGCTAGACTGCCTCACCCTCTAGCCTATTAAAAAATGTATACTTTTGTATAGTAGTAGTATCGATGGATTGCGCCATGGAGCAAAACTAACAAGATGAAATTAAAGAAAAAAAGTGGTACATATAGAGAGCGCTCGTCGCCAAATTATGCATATAGTACTATTAAAAAAGCTAGTACGTGCTTAAATGGGGTGCTAAATTCTATTAAAGAAATTAGCATACCTATTTAATTCTTGGGTTCTTATTATTTATGCCACTAGTTGTGTATCACTACTCAGTTTTGCCATTAGAAGTTACAACTACTCAAAAATGCCATCGATCCGTGAGATGCCTGCTCAAAAATGCAATTAGATATCTCAAAAATGCCATCATTAAGATAGATGTTTGCTCAAAAATGCCATTAGACATTGTTATTTTCACGTCAAACCCGTTGACCATGTTATATGAAAAAAGTAAGCCGATTCTCACAATGATAAGTGTGGCCCCGCTTGTCAGGAGTAACCAAGCGAATAATTTTATAGGCAAATAAGAACGCTGTTGGGATCAAGTAGGCCCCACACTTTATTTTACTGTACTGAGATAGAGGGAAAGCTGGCATGTTGGTCCATCGGTACTTATGTCATTATAACATGGCAAAAGAGATTTGAGTCACAATAATGGTGTCCAGCAACACACCCCTCAAATAAAACTAAGTACCCTGAAATTCTTTGACAAAACTAAGCACCCTGAAATTCTTTGACAACTAAACTGTTGTCTATATGCATGATGTTGGCCATATATATTGTACGTATCTAATGTGAAGAAACGAGTGGTAGTACTATACCAACTAAAAGATGAACTATAAGAAGTACTAGTATGTACGTACTGAAGAGTTAAAGTAATGAGAAGAAACATAACATAGTTTTGCTGGGGGGCTCAGCACAACACACCCCTCAAATAAAACTAAGCACACCTGAAATTAAACTAAGCAACTAATCTGGTAGACACTGCATTAGAACCACCATGAGCACCGACACTACCACCTTACTCGGAGTCCTCATCCACGTCCTCAACTTCGTCCTTGTCCCTCTTCCTCTTGGCTGATACTTCTTTGCTTGAACTGCACACTTGGCTCTTGCTCTTCATCCAACCCTTGTAGATATTGAAACAAAGGTAGGCATCCATTGCAGCGTAGTGGATGTGGTCTATATCTAGTACATTCCACTGCCATGCATGATGAAACGTGTGCGGAGGTTTCTTCATTTTACCGTACGAAGGATGAACCATGGCTCCTACCAGGGTCAGCATTGAAGGCTAATCATGGGAAGGCACCAGCCATTCTTCTGGAGGTCAAAGGGGTTGCCTACAACGAGGCCTATCCGATCCAGGACTCTTCTGTCGTTTGTAAAGTATGCAGTAATGAATTTGACTCGGCCGCCCTTGAGGAAGTTCTTAAATTCCTCGCACTCAACGTCGGCATGGCATATGTGGTAGACCAAGCATAAGTCATGCACGCAAACCTGGATCATGGCGGGCTTCATCTTCTCTTCCTCCTTTAGATTCTTCTCTTTGTCCAGCGTTGTGGTGTACTCAGCATCTAGCCTAGCGACCCACTCATCATTTGAGTTTTTGAACATGCGTCTGAAGCGAGCAAGGCATCCTTTCACCGTCGCGGAAGAACGGGTGTAGATGACGTCGAACTCATCGCCGGTGATGGTTCTAACCTTGTACTCACCGCTGATCATGGACATTTGGGACGCCATGGATTTGGGAGGAGGGTTAGGATTAGTGGAACTGCCGTAATGTGAAAGGACGGGACGACTAGGAGCGAACTGCCGTAATGTTAAAGGACGTCCGGGGATGAGTAGGAGCGAACTGCCAGCGGTTTTTCGATTCTAAAAATGCAGAGTGGGGCGTGCGAATGGCGGGGTAGTGGCTTGCATGGTGGATAAATAGATTCATGCACAGTACTATGGGGGCCAATTAGATGTCATGTCTACTCGACGCCCAATTAAATGGGTTTCGATGTCTTGTGAAGCATCGGGAAAATTACAGGTGATACAAAGCTTTCCATTCTCCCATGATACGGGCTTCTGAGAGCCCTTGGATCTGAGATCGAACGGTTGCATGGCGTGATTCTAGACCTATGGGTGAATATCCTATCCTGGAGGGTTATTCTGCAAATTTTCAGCAACTTAGCATGCAACCGTTTGATCTCAGTTCCAAGGGCTGCGAGCAGCCTGTATCATGGTCGCGCCTATCACGACCGTCGCTCGCTCACGTGGTCGCGCCCTTGGAGATTTAACACAGTGCGTTAGGCTATCTGATGTTGGCATGTCATACATAGTCATCACTTAGTCACTCATACTACAACAAGGTTAGCTATAAGGTTGGCTATAAGAGTTTTTTTACTTCTCTCCATCGATTTCTTCGTAGTATTTATTGCATTTGCCAAGGAGTGACCTCTTCCAATGAAATGGTGCTTAGATGAGGTGCTAAGGGCATTAAATGGCTTAGCAACTCAAGTCCCCAATGCATTGGTGCTTAGTTTTTTGTTGCTAAGTTTGCTTCATTTAATTAGCTATAGACTCAAAATTGTCTTTTCACCTAGGTACACGCGCTTAGCACCATTTCTTCCTAGGGTCACCAAACTAGTCTCTCTCTTCTTAATTAACTTTCCACATCAGACTTTATGCCTATGTGGCAGGCTTAGCACCTGTAGGAGCAAGTACAATAGTGGGGTATAAGCCCGCTTACATGGCATTTTTGCATATGTGGAGGAAAGAGGCAAGGAAAAAGTGGAGGAGTGGGCTATCATGCTAGAGACAGCCTCTAGATGGTGGAGCATTGGGAGACGCACATGTATGGGGGTGGTCAGGAATCGGGAGACTCACGCCGGTCGTAGTGCCACAGTTAAAATGATAATGGCAAGTCAAATTACCGGGCCCAACCTATCCAGAAGTAACTCGTTGTCAAATCACACAGCCCTACGTTTGCAGCAGCCTACTCCCTCATCTTCTCGCGTCTCTATCGAACAGACTAGGCGGAACTGCTCGACCTACCGCACGTGAAAAGCCCCGCCCTCGACTTTTAAATAGTACAGTATACTAATTTTGTATCCCTGGATTGCGCCATGGAGCAAAGCCTCAAGAAAACGGCGGTACACATGTACGGAGTATACATCACGCCCGTCGCATTCGCGTCGCACCCCAGATGGTCGGTCGGTCTAGCACGCCGGTCTCCAAATGGAACGCACGTCATATTGCGTTTGCACACACATGTGGGACCACAATTGAGAACCGACCATAGGCACACTTCCCGGCCCCGCAAGTCGGGTGAGTTAATAGAAGAGAGAGACAAGAAATAGTACTAGGGAAGTATTGTACAGACGTTGGTGCTTCCTGGACGATCCCTGCATGACACGGAAGATCAGTTCGTCCATGCATGTGACCAGACTCCAGTAGACACGCCTGGATTGGCTATCTTCTACATATCGTGCAGGTTGTGTTTGTACAGGGTTGTAGTTCTGATGAAAAATCTAAAAAAGGTTTCTTGTCATCTTGCAATATTAGGTGTCATGTTCTTCAGATCACTGCATGGGTTAAACAGCGACAACTGAGTTCCTCCAAGGCGCTAGTCATTGGGGGCACATGCACGAAGACTACTTGGCTGCCATCTAGGTCAAGCCGGCTATGTTAATTAGGACATCTATCAATGGACCCTTTTTCTATGAGTTTATCTTTAATTTGAGCTTTGATCCTCGTCTAGTTTGTCCGTCGGGATTCATGTTGTCTCCTTTGGGCAGTGAGGTTATGGTTTCTTGTCATGTGGCATTTTTTCGTGTTATATGTTATAATCCGGTGCTTCAGATCAAAATGACGATAACTGCGCCTCCGGTGCACGTGCATGAAGACTTCTCGTCAGTCATTGACGAGGTCAAGCCGGCTCCGGTAGACAAAAGAAAACTATTACTACTCCACTATATAGGCAGGAGCCTCCGCGCTTGCTTGCTAGTGTTGCTCTCTTCACACTGTCTTGTCCTCTCCAGATCTAAACACGACAGCGGTGGCCACACTCTCTCTCTCTCTCTCTCTTCTCACCGCTGGTCACAGATCCAGCTGGATCCTCTACGCTGGGGAAGGTGAGAAGGTGCAACGTTCACACGGTCGTCCTCGGCGACGACTCTTACCCACTGTCGGCGCGTCCCGATCAGCGTGCCTTTCCGTCTCTCCCAAGCACCACTGGCTAGGGAGGGCCTTCGACCCCTTGTTCCTCGCTGTCGTAGTGTGGGCAGAGCCGGCCTCCCGCCACCCACCTAGAGACATCCCGGCGACCCTCAGGTATAACTTCCTTCGAAACCGGCCTTGCTCTACTTCCCGAGCTCCTGACATCACTGCATTTGTATCTTTTACTATTTCTCAGGCCCCCTCGTAGATAGGATCGATCGGCTGTTCGAAAGCCACCTAAATTTTTACTGCTAAGAGGTAAAACTAGTTCACGCACTCGAATCTAGTACTACTTTGTTCAAACAAGGAAGAAAGGGGGTGGGGTGGGGGTGGGAGAAGATTTGTTACCAGAATCTAGGACTTGGTCGAAAGAGGAAATAATGGTCGATAGGTCTAATAGGGTAATAAAGGGAAACACAGTACAAACTCAATATAAACCCGATATATTGGTTGAAAAAGGAACGAAAGTGGGGACTGGGGGACAAGTCAACAGAGTAAGTCCAGCACTAGATTTGCTAGCCTCACACAGTATAAGGTGGATATACCAAACAAAAATGGGACCAACCCAGATATCCTGTTCTGATGTTTGTTACCCCGAGCCACTCTTATGCAATGCCACTAGTAAAATGTAGCAGTCGCACTGTTAAAAGTAAGGACACGTTACACCAATGTTGTTTTCAATGTAATGCCTCCGGTAATATGAATCAATGGCACTTTTTTTCATGTCCTACTAAATTTCCCATTAAGGTAAGTTGCTTCTTTTTGTTAGAAATGACACTGTCATGGTCCGCCTACTCACCCGTGCCCAAATACCAACTCTGTTAAAAGTAAGGACACGTTAAACCAATGTTGTTTTCAATGTAATGCCTCCGGTAATATGAATCAATGGCACTTTTTTTCATGTCCTGCTAAATTTCCCATTAAGATAAGTTGCTTCTTTTTGTTAGAAATGAAACTTGTCATGGTCCGCCTACTCTCCCGTGCCCAAATACCTACTGGTGTCATCCCTGCTACGATGGCGTTGACTGCAGATACGGTTCCCATCACGCGGTATGTTCCTTTTTTGTCTGACCGTTTGCCAAAGATCCAGCATGTTGAGTATGCTCTTGTGCTACTGTTTTGGCACTGCCATCATAAAGCAGTAAGGTTATTATTTTGCACCTTAATCTAGTGGAACTATTAATTTGAGGCAATGTTTTGGCACCGCTAGTGCCACTGATTTTTTATATATATCGAAAGAGGAGGTTTCCTCCGATTTCATTAAAGAAACCCAACCATAGAGAACAGTTATCCGACAACATCTTAGTGTAAACGGGCTGTTGCAACTACTACTAGAACAGACTAAGTACTAGTAGGAGACAAGTTCGCCACATAAGCTAGGTAGGTAGGGGCACGCAGCACCAGCTCGATCAAATTTGGATTACAACCCAAATGCTACCACAGAAACATCAGTGGGGAAGATAGGGACTAAAAGAGCCACCTTTAGCATCCCAGTCTAAGCACCCCCGGCCTCCATCCTTGTGACGCACGGTACACCTTGTTTGCCACCTGCTAGACCCTAGTGCCACTATCTATCATTTCATTTCCAATGTAGAGCGAGTGTACTCTCTATCATTTCATTTCCAATGTAGATAAAGAAAGTGCTTCTCTTTTTTAGTATATGTTTCATCAACAAGTCCCCTTGTTAATGTTTAAGCATTTTTGCAATCTGGGGTGCTTCATTTTAGTTGATCTGCACAAAAATAGAGATTGGAATGTCTCAAGGCCCCTCCTTGTACAACCGCTGTACATTGATGTTCATCACTGGCAGAAGGTGTATCGGGGAGACTTGGGTCGATTTCCAGTATGAGGCGTACCGTATGAGGCGTCGCAGGGCCCATCTCGCCCTCGCAGCATGGCATACTATGATACTATCACAATATTTTCTTCTATTTATTAGTGTATGTTTCATCAACTAGTGCCACTATAATGTAATCACGCTTTTGCATTATCTGTGCAAACAGGGTTATTCAGCTACATTTTGGTGGAACTGCACAAATGTACGGATGGAACCGGCATATATGTAGAGTGCGAGGTGTGCCAAGTAAAAATTACCAACACTAACCATGCTCCATGCATGCATTGGCATCCACCACTAGCAGTGGGATGTGTGGCGCTCTCTGTGGACGGATCTTTCTCGGTAGCAAATCCTCTAACCAAATACTAGTAGCTTATATTGGCAGTTTTCTAGGGAGTACTCTTTTCTGAAAGAAGCACCAATCAATTTTTCTTTATTTGTACACAGTGTCACAACTTTGACCCAAAGGTCCAGAGCTATTTTAGGGTGATTGGCGTAGTACTCGGAGACTGATTGTAAGCATGATTTTCATTAGCTGTCACACTGATTGTAAGCATGAGCAGATGGAAGATTAGGTTAGTGTGAAGCTTACCTTAAACCCTGCCGCCACCGTTGAACCGAGGCGAGCGTCGAGGGAACGGTGGAGAACGGCGGGGAACCGACGTCACGCCATCCGGCCTCCTCTAGTGGTGGGAGAATGAATACTCATGTGGCTCCGGCTGGCTCTGCACCCTCATGAACGACACACCTACTAGATCAATTCATTATCCTCTGGGTGCTCGACCTTCGACCTGTACGCCCACCACTCTCCACCTGACTTTCGCCTCGGGCGAATCTGTCTGCTCCATCGCCCGGAGGAGATACTCGATGAACTCGAAGGACTACGGCGTGACTGCCGCCGAGGAGTACATCGCCGCCTCATCGCCGCCGTCTCGCTCTTTTGCATACAGTGCCACATGGCCCTCACCATCCTCGAAATCTCCCACTCATTGTCAAACCAATTAAGGATCTCCTTCAACCTGGCTAACTTTGCCTGGTCGCCGCCGGTGATCACCGCTGGCAGGACCATCCTCGCGTGGGGGCCTGGAGGGACCAGCCTCGTGAGGATCGCCCCCAAAGCAACGCCGGTCTTCCCCCACTGCCGCCACCAAGAAGGAACGACGACCACCATCAGGACGAGGGGCTGGGGGCTTCCAGGAGCCGCGTGCAATAGCCTGCATCTTGGGCGGCGCCCAGGCCCCAGCCTCTCAGTGCATCTTCAAACAGTTCGCTCGCGAGGTGAACGCGGTGCTCCCCAAGCTCAGGGCCACGCGCCCGCTCAAGTGGTCCCAATGCGCCATCACTTTCAACTTGGCAGATCAGCTCAAGTGCGCGGCCACCGCTGGCGCCCTCCCGATGCTGTGCTCTCCAGTCATCAGCAATGTGCAGGTTACCAAGACCCTCGTCGACGGTGGTGCAGGGCTCAACGTCCTGTCCGTCGACACGTTCGACAACCTCCAAGTGCCATATGAGCAGCTCCAGCCTACCAAGCCTTTCTCAGGAGTGACCGACGGTTCCACCACACCGATAGGGCAGGTCCGCCTGCCTGTCACCTTCGTACAGCGCAAGAACTACCGCACCGAGCTCATCGACTTCGACGTCGCGCACATCCGCCTGCCGTACAACGCTATCCTCAGGTATCCTGCCCTAGCCAAGTTCATGGCAGTCACCCATCACGGCTACAACGTCCTCAAGATGCCAGGAATCGGAGGAATCATCACGGTCCCATGTGAAGAAAGAAATGCGGTGTGCTCCCTTGAGCGCGCTTTCGAAGCTGCAGCAATCAACGACCCCGACAGCAGAAGTGGGGGCCCTCCGAAGGCCATCCCCAAGAAGAAGCAGCTGCGCCATGCAGGACCTCAGGAGGATGGCATCGCGGTAGGAGCCTCATCAGGATCAGCGTCCGTCCCAGGGGCGCCTCCCTCCATGGCATAGGAAGGCGCGCCCGGTGCCCTCCTCGGGCAGGGCTCGGGGGCTCTCTTCTGGAGGGCCTCAGACCTTGCCAACCTCACGAGGGAGGCGCTTGGGCACCACTTGGAGGCGTGTTTCGCGGCACGTTTCCCTCAGGAGAACACAGGGCAAGGAGTACCCACCACTCAGGAGTTCATCGCCAAGACCACTCCGGAACTGCAAGACGCAAGAGCCATGCGCGGCGACAGCCGCTCACAACGCGCAGCTCCCCATCCAGGTGAGGATGCCGGGCTGCGAGTTTGCGTCGACGTCCCAGGGCTCATTAGGGCCGCATCTCAGGAGTGTTTCTGGCCTTCGCGTGTGGGCCGTTGCGAGGGCCCCCCCACACAGGTACGTTCGCATGCCCTTCGGCTTGCCGAGCATGGTGTCAGCCTATCAGCGCAAAATGCGGCGTATCCTGATGGCTCAAGAGGCCAGGTACCACGCTGTCCTGGGAGAAATGGAGATGGTCTTCAGGGAACCTCCTGAGCCCCTAGAGCCTCCCGAGGCTCAGGGCTCTCGTGGTTCGTGAGGAGCCACTCCTTCGACGCACGCCTTCAGCTGCACCAACTCTACTTCGTCTACAGAACCAGGTGACATCTTCCAAGCTCGTTTAGCTGGGAGCGCCCCACGGGCTGCATTATTCCCAGGCCGCATGGGTCCGTCCCTGTGGCATGTGTCCCTTTTGCTTTTGTCTTTATCTTACCTTGCTGGGGGCGCCCCTCGGGCTGCATTATCCCCAAGCCGCTCGGGCCGGACCTAGCGGCATGTATCTTCCTGCATTTACCCAAGCTGATCTGCTTTCCATGCTTAACCTGCCTACGGCTATCGCCTGCTCGATCATCGCCTCCCACGGGGCCTCCTCACAGGCACGGCGCTGGTGCATGGGTGCGTCCCTGCCACGTCAACAAATCTGAGCGGCCGAGCTCTGGCTCGCGGCACGCCCCGCGCACGTCACCTCACTAGGCCCTCGGTGCCTTCAGTTCATCCAGAGCAACCAGCGGCAGGCTGGCAGCTGTAACGGCAAACCGTGTTTCTTCTTGTGCCTGTTCACAGGGATCCAATGGGAAGAATAGAGGGCGGCACCGCGAGTCTCCTTTTCTCCCGTGCAATTCGCTTGTGCGTTAAAAGGGGGGCTCCTGGGCATCGCGACTCAGTAGCTCTTACTGGCTCTCCAGCCCTCACCCCCTGGCCTTGACCACGGCATCGCGACCTGGCATACTAGCGGCGGCTGAGCTCGCTCGAGGGCCGGGACCTGAGGACATAGAGCTCAGGAGAGCACAGGGGGAGGGAAACTCGTATGGGCCGGCCTAGCTATGCCGCACGAGTTGGCGCGCAGGCCTAGCGCACCATCAGGAATCGCTGTGAAGTCAACGAGATAAGTCCCGCTCTCAGATCGGCTGAATGTTGGGGCCTAACGGTCACCCTCTCCTTGCCGCAACCCCATTGCGGCCACGTCAACTCCCTTTCTCGCCTTACCATGGCTGCTTGGGCGCTAAGGGGGACCTCCTGAGCATCACGCCTCAGGGGCTCTTACTAGACCTCGGGCCGCACACCTCCTGGCCTTGACCACGGCACGCGACCTGGCATACCAGCGATGGCTGTAGCCTGCCTGGGGACCGGGACCTGTCAGCGTAGAGCAACAAGATATCGCGAGGAAAGAAAGGGGGACCAAGCCCTAACGGGACATGCGTTCACCAAATTCTCATAACCGGGAAGATAAGCACAAAAGACATTACAGACCCTTACATGCCCCCATGGGGCACTTAATGACTCTTCACAGGGAACAAAAGCTAAAACTAAGGGGAATCCTATCTACACCCACCCACGGCGGACGCCATCATCAACAGTGGGCCACGGGAGGCCGGCGCCAACCCCATCCAGATCAACGGCGACGACGGCCGGACGCGGCAGCTCTGCTCCGAGCGCGACGAGAGCTCGGGGCACGTAGCTGTCATCGCTCGTCTCCGGAGTCTCATAGAGCTCAGGAGAGCCGCTGGACTCCCAAGGGCTACTGCTACTGGAGTGGCCGCGAGGGGAGCGCGCTTCAGCCTGACGCTCCTCTCCGCAGCAGCATTCCAGGCGGCGGCCCTCCGCATCGAAGACCTTGAAGAAGAGCGTGGAGGCACCGTGGAACTCAAAGTGGATCGCGAGGGCGCCCCTCGAACGGTAGACCCGTGCGATCTCGCCCCAACCGCGGGTCATGAAGATCTTGCCGGTGGGGACCGCTTCAATCTCTACTCTGGTCGCCGGAGCGCTGCCGTCGGTGTGCTGCAACCAGAGCTCGAGAGGCCCCCTCGGTGGCATCACGTCGGAGAAGAACCGCAGGAAGCGGATCCAAGAGCTTGGAGGCATCGGCGCCCACAGCTGCAGCACGCGCGAGGAGTCCACGGCGTGGATTCCGGCGGCGACGGCGCGCGTCGTCCTGGCGCGGTGACCCCGGGCGCGGCGTGGGCGACGCTGCTCGTTGCTCCGTCCTCCTGAGCCCTCGGCTCGGGCATACAAGGGTAGCGGATACCCCGGAGGAGGCTGCTCGCACCAAGGCCTCGTCACCACCTGCATCGCCGCTTCATCACGAAAGTGGACCGACCTCTTCTTCGGCAGAAGTGGCCCTGGGTCATCCCGGGGGGCCTTCCCCTTTTCTTCAGCAGAGAACCTTCTGATAGGCGCCATTGATGTTAGCAGTGGAGCGAGGAGGAAGAAGCAAGCAAGTGAGGAAGAGATGGGCGACGGGGGCTCCGCCCCCTCCCCATTTATAGCAAGAGAAGGCCAACCAGCGCCTCCCACGATCACAGGTAATGATGGTTTTCATTGCATGTCGCAGGGAGTTGTCAAGTCGAGAAGTTGTCGAGGTAGCGTGGGGAAGCGGAGATGCCCACGTCCAATCAACCGCCATGCGTCAACCGAGGCCGCAGGCTTTTGGGGCCCGCAGTGCTCCGCACTTGACCCTTGGCTTCGCCGCGAAGCCAAGCCCGAGCGCACCTTGGGCCCGGGGGCTACTGTCGGCGTTGTGGGAACGGGGCTCCCGAGACTTGCCTGCCTGCAGCCCACGGCATGGCTAAGCCAGCAGGCCGTACGGCCCATCTTCATCAACAAGGCATCCAAGACCCTCACGAGGGGCCAAGCCTCGCGAGGCGGACGACGCAAGACCTCCTCAGGGGTGGCCTAGTCAGGCAGGCTCACGAGGAGCAGAGATATCAAGGCAGGGAAACCTCACGAGGCTCTCGTGACGTGAGCCATGACGATCGGGGCCAGGCGGGCGCCAGCGTGTGCAGCGTCCTCGTTTCTTCTTTGGTGCTAAGGAAGCAGGCGCAGGCGAGGAGTACCGAGGCATCAGGCAAAGGTTGCTATATAGGTGCACCGAGACCAAGACCAGGAGGACGGCAAGACGGAGGTCATCGTGGAGCCCAAGACGGCGTCACCACCAGAGCCTTTCGCAGGCGAAGACCACTTTTGTCAGGATAGCTTGTACTAGCTGTCCCCCTTCAAATTTGCCCGCCGTTGTTGGCTCCCTTCCCGCTTAATATTTGGGAAGAGGACCAGGGCCTACATAAGTTGAGCTAGCCAACACAGTAGAGAGATCATCTTAGCTTGATCCGATCTGATCGAGAGCCTACCCTAGCCACAAGAACACCTCAACCCGAGGAGGTTGTTCTCCCCTCTGTACTGTTCATCATCAGCCCAAGAGGCAATCACCACCACCAAACTGGAGTAGGGTATTACACCACAACGGTGGACCAAACCAGTATAAATCTCGTGTCTTTCTGTGTTGCGAGTTCGTCGAGTTCATCCGCGAGATCTTAGTGAGCTAGGGCGTAGATCGGTAGGAGGGAAAGACTTCGCGCGCACCCCAGTGTTCGAACCTTATGGGTTTGCCGGACCCCACATACAACAACCGCCCCTCCTCTCCTGTTCCAATCCAAAACCAGCGTCGCTCCTCTCCCGTTCTAATCCAAAACTAGCGCTGCTCCTCTCCTCTTCCATTCAAAAACCACCGCCGGCGAGTGAAGGTGCTGTGGAGAAGTAGATCGATGGAGGAGTACAACCGATACGTGGGGATCGCAGACGGCGACCCTGTGAAGCTAGCTAGGATGTTGGAGATACAGTCTTGGTTTGACAACAAGGACCAACTAGCGGCGACGGTGACATCCATGGCCAAATATTTGCAACAGAGCGAAAAGGCAGCGATACTCCCGAAGGGAGTCGTGCGGGAGTACATAGAGCTGCTCCTCTAGGCCATTGAGCAAACGGATTCACCGAATCCGATCGTGTGGGAGCTGTGGTGGGAGTATCGATCCCAGATGGAGCATCCACCAGAGATTGAAGGATCGAGCATCTACTGGGTGCCGTTTGTGAGGGTGTCATGCCAGAGCGAGCCCGCGGAGTCTTCGTCGCCCGAACCCAACTGCAAGAGGAGAAAAGCAGTTGGCCCGATGACGCTTCCCCGCCATCCTCTCCCTCGCCGTTCACATCATCTCACGGGGCCATTGTCTGCCGCCGAGGAATAGAAGGGGACTGCCCCCCAGCCCAATAGTCGGGCGGGTTGTGAATTGTCAGGAGGAGCTTAGGGTTGTCCGTATTTGCAGGTTGTGAATTGTGTTTTGTGTTGTGTATTTTGAGAGTACTTTCAGATATGAATGTCTTCTGAATTTCAGATTTGAAGTATTGAGCATATGATTATTTTATGAATTCTAGAGATCTATTTTAGCACTTAAAAAATCTAGTTTCATAGGAGTATAAAAGTGGAGACAATGTGATTCTCAGAGAAGAAACTGCAAGTTTCAGTTTCAGATAAGAAACTGCAAGTTCAGTTTCAGATAAGAAATTGCAACTTTCAGAGGCAGAGCATTTATATTAACACGGCCTTTTCAAATAGGGTTAACATCATTTTGGAAGTTTTATTCATGGTCGAAAATGGAACTACCAGCTAGTTAACATCATGTTGATCAACATTCATGCATAGAACATCTTCATATGATGCACAGTCAAAAAGATATGCTATTTTCAAAATGCCCACACAATGTCGAGTGTGCGAAAAATAGAGAAAATGAGGGACAAAGTTTTGGCAAGTGTTGGACGTGGTGTGCGTAGATAACAATGGGGACCCACATGTCAATAATGGCACAGGCAAAAAATTTGGAGATATTTTCCCTGCATCAGGTGGAATCGAACCCGGGCGGAACAGCTGTCGGGTAGTGTCACTTGGCCATTGGGCTAGTTCAGTACTTTCGCTACAATTAAGGCACTTCCTCAGGTGGTCCGATCTCCTCCTGCGCCTTTGTGCACTCGCCACAGCGCCGCTGTCTGCCGTTGTGAACATGCTGAACAAACGAGAAGAATCTGGAGAGGACTGTACACTACAAAAAAAGACACATCCGTGACATTTTGGGCCGAACGAATTTTTTTTCTGTCATACTTATGACACTTCTATGACAATAATTGTGACAAAACTCGGTATCATCATAGATGTGGTGGGCTCCTACTTCTATGACAAAAATCATGACAGAAAATGGGCTTTTCGTCCTGGGCGGGCCGGAGACGCGGCTGCATGACATTCTCTGGGTCGTCCATGATGGAAAAAACCGTGGTAGAAACGAGGGTGAGGAAAATATCGGGGTGTTCCCGGTTACGGTGGGGTGGTTGGGGCCGAGCGATGCGCGTTTCTATCATACACGCACGCGCATGGGTGTGAGGCGTTGGGCTCTAACTGAACCCGAGCGAGGTGTTGGACTCTAACTGAACCCAATCGATTGCACAGCAGGCTACGCGTTACTGAACCCGAGCAATCGATCGATGGCTATTAAATGAACCCGATCGTGTGATTCCTCTGGATGAACAGGACCCTGATTGATCAAGCCGGTTGGGGCTGGATGAACAGGACCCCGTGGAGGGCTGGATGAACAGGACCACCCCGTGGAGGGCTGGATGAATAATAGACGGTGGAGGGCTGGATGAACAGTAGCCCGTGGAGGGGTGGTTGAACAGGAGCCCATGGAGAGGGCTGGTTGAACAGTAGCCGGTGGAGTAGCGCGCGGTGGAGGCTGGAAGAACAGGAGCCCGTGGATGAACAGTCGCAGGTGGAGGCTGGAGGAGGTCGACGGTGGAGATGAACAGTATCCCGTGGAGTCCTGTTTTGCGGTACGCCACACCCCTCCCGATGAACAGGAAGGGCTCCAACACAAGTCCGTTTCCTCTGTCTTGCGGTACGCCACACCCCTCCCGATCAACAGGACCCCCGTTTCGACCGTAGGAGGTCCGTTTCCTCCATTTTGCGGTACGCCAGACCCCTCCCGATGAACAGGATCCCGTTTTTAACATGGCCGGTCGAACACAAGGCCGTTTCCTCCGTTCTTCGGTACGCTAGGCCTCGTTTCCATCGGCTGTTCCGTCCAAGCCCTCCCAATGAATACGACGACGCATTCCGTTCCGACCCAGCCGATTGGCTCCCCATGAACATGACGACGACGTTGTTTCTCCGTTTCGACCGAGCCATGTACACGAGCCCTGGCCGTACGTATGCGCGAGTAGGCGTTCGAGAACCTGCCCGTATGTACGTACGTGGCCGTATTTTCTTTCTTGCACACTGGCCGCTATACATACGTGTACATGCAACGTGCGCGCCTCTACATGGACCAGTATGTACGTACACGTTCGTGACCAGAATGAAAACGCTACGTACGCTTCAACCAGGTGGGTCCCGACTGTTAGGCACTTCCTTCCATGTGAAGATGTACCTGGTGGGACCCAGCAGTCAGGGAGGCGAACCATTTTTTTGCCCGGACGCACTTCCTTGCGTGCGCAGATGTTGCTGGTGGGTCCCAGCAGTCAGGGGGAAATTTTTTTCATGAAATACGGTGGCCCATCTGGTGGGTCCCCGCTGTCAGGTGGAGGAATAATTATTTTGCGCGTAATAACGAGGCACTTCCTTGTTGCGGCCGTGGACCCAGCTGTCAGCCTCTCCACGTACAGTCCACGTCCGATGGAAGCCGTTCCTTGACCACGTTGACCACGCCGCGCCGAGAGCACCAGGGCGGTGGAAGACGGCAAGGCCTAGGAAGGGGACGACGCGCAGCCGGGGAAGACGCGGCAGTTGATGCCCACGCGTATAGGAGTATGAGGGTTCACGGGTTCGCTGCGGTGTGAGGCATCCGTCGTCGCAGAATAACAAGGGGTGTGGGTGAGTAGAGGGATGGCCTAACCAGCGGTGGGAGTAGTAGGGGGCGGTGAGGCCTCCGCCGCATCGCAGCCGGCTACGGGAGGCAGGAGCACGAGGCACGACCGGCGCTGGGTTGGGCGGCTGGAGCAAGAAGACCAGAGGTTGAAGAAGCACTACGACCGTTGGATTGACATCGTACGGTCACTAGAGCTAGAATCGTGCATATTGACTAAGTTGACAAAGCCCTCCGTCCCCGTCAACTTAGTAGGCCCACAAGTCAGCCTGCCACTATACTGGGTCCCAGCTAGCAGGGGGATTATTCATTTTTTGTGCGTAATAAGGAGGCACTTCCTTGCGTGCGAAGATATAGCTGGTGGGTCCGAACTGTCAGCGGAGGTAACATTTTTTCGTGAAATATAGAGGCCCTTTCAATGGGTCCCAGATGTCAGGTGGAGGGATCATTATTTTGCACGTAATAAGGAGGCATTTCCTTGTGTGCGGCCGTGGACCTAGCTGTCAGCCTCTCCACGTACAGTCCACTTCAGATGCATGTCGGTCATTGACCACGTTGACCAGGCCGCGCCCAGAGCACCAGGGCGGTGGACGACGGTGAGGCCTAGGAAGGGATCGAAACGGAGGCAGGGAAGACTCGGCAGTTGTTTCCCACGCGGAGGGGAGTGCGACTGTACGAGGGTTTACTGGTTCGTCTGCCGTCGCCGGAGAATAACAGCAGGTGTGGGTGAGTAGAGGGATGGCTAGGACAGCGATGTGAGTACGGTGGGGCGGTGAGGCCTGCGCGGCAGCACACCCGGCCGCGTGGAGGAGTGAGCAGCCAGTCCCACCGGCGCTTGTTTGAGCGTCTGGAGCAGGAAGAGCGGAGATTGAAGAAGCACGACGGCCGTTGGATGGACATCCAATAGTCACTACTTGTACGTCAACCTTTTTTTAGGAAGGCCTCAAATCTGTGGAAAACAACATACAACGTAGCTGCCATTATTTCTAATAATTTACAGCCTATATGCTAATTCTTAAGGTTTTTTTGGAGCCCATATTCTTTTTGTTAGCATTACAGCCCATATTGTGGCCACGGTTAAAAGATTGTACGAAATTTTGCATATTTCGGTGCGGTCCGAACTGTTTTTAATCCTGAAATTTCGAGTCACATTCAAACTGATTTAAAAAATAATGTATATCAATATAAAATCCAACAAATTGTCCACGCATAAAAATCAATGCAATTTAAAGTCTTGAAATGAAAAAAAGAAATTTGAAACTAATTGCCGGTTTGATGTGTTTTAAAAATGTACAACCCATTTCTCATTACTGATAGGCCATTTTCTCGGCCAGCCGAATGAAGCTCTCCTCGTCTTGAAAGATTTGCAGCCCAACAGGCCTGACAAAGCGACTTACTTGGCAAATCACAAAAAAACTGGGCTGTGGCCGTGGACCCAGCTGCGGCCGTGGACCCAGCTGTCAGCCTCTCCACGTACAGTACTCTTCCGATGGAAGTCGGTCGTTGACCACATTGACCACGCCGCGCCGAGAGCACCAAGGCGGTGGACGACGGCGAGGCCTAGGAAGGGGACGACACGGAGCCGGGGAAGACGCGGCAGTGGATGCCCACGCGGAGAGGAGTACGAGGGTTCACTGGTTCGGCTGCGGTGTGAGGCTGTCGTCGCCGCAGAATAACAGGGGGTGTGGGTGAGTAGAGGGATGCCCTGGCCAGCGGTGGGAGTAGTAGGGGGCGGTGAGGCCTCCGCGGCATCATAGCCGGCCACGGGAGGCAGGAGCACGCGGCACGACCGGCGCTGGTTTGGGCGGCTGGAGCAAGAAGACCAGAGGTTGAAGAAGCACTACTGCCGTTGGATGAACATCGTACGGTAACTGGAGCTAGAATCGTTCATATTGACTAAGTTGACAAAGCCCTCCGTCCCCGTCAACTTGGTAGGCCCACAAGTCAGCCTCCCACTATGCTGGGTTCCAGCTGGCAGGGGGAGTATTCATTTTTTTGTGCGTAATAAGGAGGCACTTCCTTGCGTGCGAAGATAGCTGGTGGGTCCGACCTGTCAGCGGGGGGCATGTTTTTTTCGCGAAATACAGAGGCCCTTCCGGTGGGTCCCAGATGTCAGGTGGAGGAATCAAAGACTTGAGAAGGCGTACAGAACAAGCTAGTGTACCAGTAAAGAGACGTTGCTGAGTTTTAGAAAAAAGAGAGACGTGCTCCCGTAGCTGGTTCGGATCCAAACCTAGACTATGACTATATATGGTGCTATGCTACTCTGCAAGTAATGAAACTGACATATCCAACATTCGCTTCTCCTCTTCTCTACTTACTCTACCTAGCATCAGAAGCTCTGGCCGCAGCAACCATGTCCGCTGGCTGCTCGTCCACCTTCTCTTCAGCAGGCAACAACCAAATATGCGCCAAGTCGCCACCCGTACCATCGCCTGTGGGTCTCATCACACCCCCGCCGGCACGCGCACCGCAGCCGGTTGCTCATCGCAACCCGCTGCCGTTGGTGTGGTGCCACTGCTGCAAATCACTCAGAGTCATCCCTCGCGTCTCAACCACAATCCTCAACCCTGGCCGAGTCTTCTACAAATGCCCGAATCATGGGGTAATAATATGTTTAAGTGTTGTTCTGCTGCTTTCAGTTGCTGATTTTTTAATAGTTTGGTTGATGATCTTCCAATTTGATTCGTGCAGAAAAGGGAAGATTCGTGTGATTTGTATTTCTGGGAAGTTGCTGATGTGGGGGAGTGCAACTACGCTGATTATTTGGTTAGCCGAGGAATCCCAATACCAGCAGGTTGGGGTGTTGGACAAGTAACTGAAGGAACGGCAGAAGAGGAAGATGCAGAGCAGAAGGTTAAAGATGCAGTTCCTCTGATCATGGCCAAGCAACAGCTGCTGAACGGCCTTGACAGCAATGAGGAGATGAAAGAGCTTGTGAAGATAATGGGCAAAATCGATGTGCTCTGTAGGATGATTGTCTCTTTATTTGCAGTGTATGTAGCACTCGTGATGTATTCAGTGGCTATGACATGAGCACTTTGCTGAAACTAGTAATGAATGAAACCTGTGTAGCAGGCTGGGCGTAGTGTTGTGAACATCTAATGATTTCTATTAACGGAAATCAGGGGGTATCCCCTTTTGCTCATAAATAAATAAATAGCAGAGGCCCTTTTGGTAATAAATAAATAAATTAGCAGAGGCCCTGTCGGGTCAGCTTTGTTCTCATTCGAAGACGTCGAGCAAATTGCAGTCCAACAGCAAACTATGTCATCAAATTCAAGTTTCACAGCCAAATATGAGTACAACTAAACAACAATGTCATCATGTTTTAGTCGTCATACAATCACCAAACACAAATCAGCATACATAACAAGTGATGTTCTCACAGGAAAATACTAAACAACATGTTCATCAGGTTTCAGTTGTCATAGCAAACACAATTTCACATAGTAGATAAAAAACGTCTTCTGACAGGCAAATACGACAAAAGCAATGTAATCATCATCCGCAGCAGCAGCGTCAACATCTTCGCCATGTGTATCAGTCTGAATCGTAATTCCCCACGGTGTCATCTTCTTCTTCGTCCTCAACGTCCTCGAACGTTGGCTTCTTCTTGATCAACTCTTGTATGTCCACAGCACGACAGGCAATCTTTTCGCCGGCGTCATTGACGTGATGGTTCTCAAAGATATTAGGAACATCTGTGTTATCTTGTACATCAGGAGCAGTGTAAGCATCATCTTGTTGTGCAACTTCATTAAACGAATTCCTCTGCTCAAACCTTTGCAATACTCTCCAGTCATCGCTACGTGCAAATGTGTCTTCCAAGAAAAATATCTGTGTTGCTTGATTTGCCAAAATAAAAGGCTCGTTGGTCTGGTACGCCGCCTTGACATTGATGGATTTGAAATAATCATCAGCTCTGGGTTTTGCGATCCTGGAAAACAGGTTATACCAACGACAGCACAACAGAACCACACACCGATGATCCTCGAAACTGGAGATATACTGCAACTGAACAATGTCTGTTATGTTAGCATACATTTCAGTTGTCTCTTTGTCATACGTATCCGTGCTCATGATGGCACTGTTTTGTGTCTTCCTGCCTTCGTCTCGTGCAAGGGTGTTGTAGCGCACATCTCCAACAACGCAAGATTCATAATGTCTTACCCGAGTATCAGGACCCATTGCTAGTGAGTAAAGGGCATCATCAACTGCCTGCCCATCCTCCCGCATCTTCTTAACCTATGGTTAGAAAATAGACAAGCTGATCATCTTATGTACTCAATATATTAAAAAAACTGACAGTGCAATTCAAAAGCTTACATGGCTCTTGAACCATTTCGCAAATCCTGCCATAACCAGTTTGTCAATGTTTCTTGGATTTTGCGGCAGTAACTCCTTTTTGTAGATGCTGCACAACATAGTGATCGCGTCAAACATCTAAATATATAAGAATGTGCTGCAAGTTTAGTAGATTACGATGTATAAGCTGCAGTACTTAGCACTTACTTGATATAAGGTAGTATCTCAGGACAGTTATTCAACACATACCAAACCATTTTGTCCAAATCTTTAGGTTTGTCCTCTTGTCGACTCTTCCCTGTAACTCGAACAGAATAATCGAAAACATTGAGCCCGGGATTGTCTTCATCCACCTCTTTGCTAAGCTGATCAGCTGTTTCAATGTATTTTGAGCAGAATGTCAACGCTTCTGTAGCAATGTAGGCCTCTGCAATGGAACCCTCGGGTCTAGCTCTGTTCCTAACATAGCCCTTGAAAGTGCCTAGCCGCCTTTCAATAGGGTACATCCAGCCATACTGTACTGGACCTCTAAGTAGTGCCTCATCAGGTAGATGAACAGCCAAATGCACCATCACATCAAAGAAGGCTGGAGGATATATCTTCTCAAGGTCGCATAGGATAGTTGGTATCTTGTCTCTAAGACGCTCCAAAGCATCTATCCTGATATTTCTACTGCAGAGTTCCCTGAAGAATTGTCCCAACTCTGCAACTGCTCTGTATAAGTCAGGGCGGCCCAATCCTCTAAGGATAACAGGTAAAACCCTTTGAAGTAGGACGTGGCAGTCATGAGTTTTCAACCCTTGTACCTTGTTTCCATCTGCACTGACTCTCCTTTCAGGGTTGGAAGCAAATCCATGTGGGAATCTCACACGTGACAGGACCTCGCAGAATTCTTTTCTTTTTACCTTGTCCAAGACGTACACAGCTGGTGCCATATCCCGTGGTTTACCTTCATCTTGCACCTGCAAATCCTGTCTGATACCCAGGTGTGTCAAATCAATCCTAGATTTTAAGGTATCTTTCGTCTTGCCTTCAATATTAAGAAGTGTGCCGATAATGCTGTCACATATATTTTTCTCGATGTGCATCACATCAAGATTATGCCGCAGATCCAAATCTTTCCAATACTCCAAGTCCCACAAAGTGGACCTGCGGGTAAACAATAATCTCTCTTCTGCCCTGCCACGCTTCCTTTTCCCGCTACCATTACCAGGATGGTTTCCTGGTGTAATATGCCTGACCTTCTCTAATTCCACTTGCAACTCATCGGCGGTGAGCCTCTTTGGCGCATCACGGTTTTCATGCTTTGCATTGAACACATGTCTTCGGTATTTTCTAGGATGCGGCTTGTCCTTGGCAAGGAAACGGCGGTGTCCAATGTAACAGATCTTGCTAAGTATTGCGTATGACAGCGGATTCCTGTCACAGCGAACACATGCATTGTAACCATGTGTCGTTCGCCCTGACATAGTGCCCAAAGCCGGATAATCATGGATGCACCAAATTATAACAGCACGCAGAAAGAAATCAGCTGGTGGGCTGCTATATAGGTCTCGAGTGAGAACACCCCTCCATAGCTGTTGAAGTTCCTCCACAAGAGGCTCCATGAACAAATCAAAATCCTTTCCAGGACTTTTTGGACCTGGGATGAGCAAGGCCATCATGTAGTTTGATTCTTTGGTGCAGACATTTGGAGGCATGTTGTAAGGGATAACAAGCACTGGCCACATGCTATATGTGGCGCTCTGGTGGCCAAATGGGTTAAATCCATCTGAAGCTAAGCCAAGTCTAATGTTTCTCGGGTCAGCAGCAAACTTTTCGTGTTTCTGATTGAAGCTTTTCCACTCACTACCATGTGATGGATGGCTCATTACATTCTGATCTCTGTACTCCTGGTTCCTAGAATGCCACAGTACATCCTCTCTTGTTTCAGCATCATGAAACAACCTCTGCAATCTTGGTGTAATTGGAAAATGTCTCAGAACATTATGAGGAATCCTCTTCACAGCATCGCCATCTTTCCATCTTGATGATTTGCATTTCGGGCATTCACTTAAGTTGGCATAATCCTTCCGGAACAGAACACAATTATTCTTACAAACATGGATCATATCATATCCAATTCCAACTGCACGAAGGAAATTCTTCATTTTACTGTAGGTGTGTGGCAGCTCAGACGCATCTGGGAAAGCTTTGCGGAAAGCAGCCAACATCGCATCGAATGATTTGTTGGTCATCCGCTCAGATGTCTTCACCTGAAGAAAGGTGACCATAGCTGAGAATACTGACAGCTTATTTCCTGGGGTGACAGCCACGTTGCATTGTTCCAACATGCGGGCCCACCGTTTTTCTTCTGCAGGTGAAAGTTCACGGAATGCACGAGCATTTCGTAGCATTGTTTCAATGTTGGTCAAACTCACTGGCTCCGCCACCACCTCCTCCTCCTCTTCCACCTGAGCATCAGGCAGATCAAGATGGTGATCTGCTGCTTCCACGTAGTCAATAACATTGACGTTCACAGCTTCACCATGATGAACCCACCTAGTATATGTGACCGACATCCCATACAAGTGTAGATGATTTTGCACAGTTGACTGGGGTCTTGTAACTGAATTCATACAACTGCTACACGGGCAGAGCACATCTGATTTCGGACCACCGTACTCAGCTCTGATAAAGTTCATGAAGTTTTCAACCCCCTCGACATATGCAGCGGAGAATCTTCGAGCAGAAGTTATCCAAGTCCTGTCCATCTGTTAGACATACAAATTAGTTCTTCTACTAGATATTACAGGAAAAACATATATGCTTTTTTATGAAGTCCAGAAAAAATACCTAGGTCGATGTCTAAAGCTATGGCAAGATATTTGGACGAGCAGATCTAAGTAACGAAATATATGTAAAGCTAATTCAGCAAACAGATTTGAGTGCTAAATTATGGCAGGCTGTTTCAGCAGTCAATGAGGCCGAGCACACAGCCATCGAACTATCGAAGGCCATCGCAGCAACAAAGATCGAGTATAAAACGGTGTAGAGCTATTTCACCTAACAGATTGGCTACTAGACCATGGCAATCTACGTCACAATAAATATATGGCAGGATATTTTAGCAACTAATCGGCCTTGGCATGCCATCTTAGCTAAGCAGATTGAGTGCAGAACAGGGCAAGGAAGCTTCTTAAGTAGAGCATATTGACTGTAAACTACTTCGGCAAACAGTGAGATTAACAGCGTCTATCAGCTAACATTCAGCGCTACACCGACATGCACGGGGCCTCAGTCTAGAATGCGCGTACCGTGGGAGAAGCTGACCGCCGTGCGTCTCCACATGAACGTCGCCAGCGGTGGCGGCGCTGACCGCCGTGCGCCTCCACAAGAACGTCGCCAGCGGTGGCGGCGCGGCTAGAGGACGGCAGTCTACGAGAGCGTACTGTGGGAGCGATAGGATCGCCATGCGTCCCCTCGACGAACCGCGGCGCCGACGTATCGGCGCGGCGGGGAGGGCGGCTTTGGCGGAGCGAATGGAGTGGAGGGGGACGGGGGGAGGGGGGTTTGGGGAATATTATTGGCTAGTTGGCCGAAGGGCGGTTGAATCTAGGATTTGGGGGGAATTTTTGGGTGGGGGGAGGATTTTCGCGCGGTGGGCGGGGGGAGTTTGGCGCATGGTCGGTTTCTCCAAGTGCAGTCCCACGTGTCAGTGAAGAGGCAAGCCGAAGCGCGTTCCGTTTGCGTGAGCCGTGTGCAGGACCGAACGTGTGTGGGGTGCAATGCGACCGCGACAGGGGTGCTATGAGTGTACCGCCTTTTTACCTTTTAAACTAGGTGCTTCGCCCCCTCAAAAATAAACTTGTTGCTTCGCGCGATCCATCGATATTACTACTAGTAATCCGATAATCCCGACTAAAACGGCGCGGCCGGGTCTTTTCCCGCGCCATATGCTGGGAGGTTGGCTTAGTTGGGTTTTTAGGACGAGTAATGCTACACCTACATAATCCCAGTTATGTAATTAACGTAATGTGAAACGTGTGAGCTGTTGATTATAGATTGGGGGGAGGGAGGGGCCCACCACCATGAAAATCAGGGGATGAGAGAGAGAGGCAATTTACGTTAACCCTTTCGTAGGTTCCCGTAAATGTAGAAAGATGTGAAATGCGTGAATGTGCATTTGCAGATAAGGCCTTCCCTTGTTCGTCCTTTTCTCCCACAAGATATTGATCTTCTGTTCAATGCACGGGCATCTTGTTAGTACTCCTACAATATACTATATTATTGTGAAAGTTCATATACACTGGCCGAGATTATTGCAAACACGGCAGATTTTCATTACATTTCGAACTTTTATAGGACAAAAAAATAAAAGAAACCCGACGCTAAACCTATTCTACGGCGGCGACCGACATCCTCCATCTACGATCTCCATGTACGGGGGCGGGGTTCAAGACCCGTGAAGTGAAGGTGCGGTCTCCGGTGAGGAAAAGTAGAACACGGGAGATGGACTGGCCAGTTGGCACACCATGCCCTGCCGCCTCCCATGCCCTACTCATCCTCGGAGGAGTGAGGAGTCCCCGACCTCGGCGTTGCCGGACGTTGGACGGCGAAAAGTAGGACGCGTGGCTGACGGTGCTCCCTTCGTCGGCTGCCAGCGTGGCCACCGCTTGTGCGGTGACTTGAGCGAGGGCGGCGACCTCGAGCTTCTTCCCCGAAGACAAGCTCTCCCGCAGAGCGTTCGCGCTTGCGGTCATGGCGGATGTGGTGCCAGGTAGGAGGACGATGCGCTATGGTGTGGAGGTTAGCTGGGCGTTGCTGCTTTAAGTAGCGCATTCCGGTGAGGCCAAGCGTCCTGGTGCGTCATTAAGTCGCTGGAGTTGGTTCCTCGGGCACTGAGCCTCTTAACGACGGCATACGGACAGACGACATGAATGCGGGCAGCTGGCGCTGGCTGGGAACGCACCGCGCGACGGCGCGAGGAACGAGGGTATTTGGTGTGCCAGGGTAGTCAGCTGCGGTCGTGGCAACGTTGGAGATGCCCTTTTCTCACATGCGATCGACGCATGTCATTGAAAAAGCAAGACAACCCGGCATGGTCTCAGGTCCTGAGGATGCAGTTGGCCGCGCTACACCACTCCGCGGACGCGTCCCGGCGCCCCGTGCATCCTCGACGAGCCGGGTGTTGGGGTGTGTTTGGATTGTGGCCAAAGTGCACCTTACCAAAATTTTGGTCATGACCCAAAGATTGGTCTTTGTTTGGATGGTTGCCATCTTTTTGGTATGCCAATGAACTCTAGCCAACTCTAGTTCATTTTTCTTGCCAATGTCGGCCAAATCATGGGCAACCAAAACCTCAACCAAAATTTTGGCTACCCAATGCTTTGATGGGGCAACCTTGGGCACAAACCAAACATACTGTTGGTCGTGCCACAGTACTAACGCCACCCTCGGCACACTGAAACCGACCGTGTCTAGCGACGATGAGCGTGTCGCTCACCGCGGTCGCCGTGTCCAGAGGCGGTGCTGGAGCTGCGCCACGTTGTTGGCCCCCACGACCCACATGAACAGTTGCCGGTGGCGAGGAGGTCGTGGGCCAGCTCCTCCATTGGACTAGTTTGCGCTACGTCGTCCCGACAGGTGTGCCCCACATGTCGGTTTCCCTGTTTTCCCGGCCATATTCGAGCGTCAGTGCTCCGCGTTGCGCATTAGGCCTTTCACTATGTAGGCCAAGCGAGACAACTTATTGTTTATTTGAGCCGTTCAAGTATAATCATGTGGCGTTTGCTTATTTCTCATTCCTCTCCAACCCTCTTCTCCATCGATCATGTCGCCCTCCGGTCGAGTCCATCCTCCCGCATGCCTCATTTGAACATTCCGCCGAGTATCATTCGCTTGTGGGCCTAGACCATGCTTGTATTTCCAATGTTTTGTAATTTGTCCGACATGCATACAAACAAACGGTTCGTTTAAAGTTTCACTTTGCCTCCACTACGTGTCGCTTCGCGTCTTAGTTTTGACATCCCATTCGGTTCATGCCCCGACACATGTTGACGAGATCGATTGATGTTCAGAGATCAATTGCGTGTCGTGCAAGGAGATAAAGGTTTGGTCTGTTTCTATGATAGAAATGACCCGCGGGGGGGGGGGGTCTGTGGGGATCAGAGGGAGTATATTGTACGTTCATAAGCGAAACGAACGTATTGTACCCACCCTAGTCCTCTTTCAATCGATCTCCGGACCCCGAGATGAAATCGAGAGAGAACGAGTGGGGGCATGTGTGATACCTAAGGCGGATTCAAAATTTTGAACCGGTGATCATAGCATCCGCAAATCATATATAAAGGGTATTCAATGTTCGTTTCGTTTTTGAACGTACAATATACTCCCTCCTATCCTTTCTAGTTTACATATAAGTTTTATGTGTAGTCAAAGTATCTCTACTTTGATAAAAAAAGTATCAACATTCAACAACGCCCAATCAATATTGTTAGATTCGTACGTACTCCTAGATTTGTACTCGAGATGGTTTCCAATTTGTTTTCAACCACGTGAATGTGCTTGTTCTCGCGCATGCTCTTCCTACTAGGATTTCGCCACGTATAGCCAGTCCAATAGTAACTTTTTTTAAGCTCCCTGTCCAATAGTACTAGTGGAGTACTGACAACATCTGTACTAGAGTATGCAGTGCTCATAGTAGTACTCCCTCCTTCCATTTATATAGGGCCTATGTGGAGGAGAGAGATGTGAAAAAGTAAGGGGAGTGAGCTCTCATGCAAGAGCCTAGCTATATACGCATTCCTAGTTAAATACAATAAATATGAAGAAAGAGATGGAGAGGAGATGGAAAAAAGTACTAATACCATAGCCAACCTTATAATTTTTTTGCGGGAAATAGCCAACCTTATAGCCCACACTACAGTATGAGTGCATATAATAGATGATGGCTATAGATGACATGGCAGTTCCTTATAGCCATCGACTGGCTATATTATTAACCATGCTCTAATGCGTTTTTCAAAACCGCATTTGACTATTGACAAGATTAATAGTACATGAGATGTATAATGTGAAAATTATATCATTGGAAGCTCCTTTCACATACGAATTTGACCGTATGCTTTGTGTAAGTTGCATGTCATATATTATTACTCTAACATTTGGTCAAAGTTAGCCTCGAAAAACGCATTAGGCCCTGTATAGTAAATGGAAGGAGGGAGTAGTAGTGGAAGTGGATCCTCTGACGTAGGTATCCCTGCCTTACCCTCCCTTTCGGTCACTTACTGGCGGACCCCATGCTTGCTAGGCCCCGCATGTCAGTTACTCAATGGGTTCGGCCACGTCAGGGGATCCTCATCCGTAGTATACTCCCTCTGTTTTTATTTACTCCGCATAAAACGGAGGGAGTGGTAGTATAAATGACGCGGGCGGGGGCGGGGAGGGACGTCGGTTTGCTCTCAACTGCGGTCCCGCAAGCGAGCGAAAACGCAAGACGAAGCGCGTTCCATTCGGTGAGCGACGTGGAGGGTCCAGCGTGCCGGGCTGCAACGCGAACGCGACAAGAGCGATGTACAGTCAAAACCGATTGACCGGTCGTCACCGGAACCACTATTCACACCAGAACCTTCGCTGCTCGGCCTACGCCAGCCACTGCCCTAAAACCACACCTAATCTCCAGCCCCTTCCCCCACCTTTCGATCCCCTAGCCCGCATCAAGCGTCCCCTAGTTCGCCGGAAAGCCATGGTGCGCCGCAAGATCACGTACTACAAGATGCTGACGCCGGAGCGCCGCGCAGAAATCGCGGCGGCGGTCGGCGCCACAGACCTCCGTTCCCAAGCTCGCTTTGCGGCGGGCCAATCCCCGAGTTCTCTGGAGCCAAGCTACGAGGAGGAGGAAGCCGATCCAATGTTCATGGCGGAGGTCGTGGCGCAGAAGGCCCCCGATGGGTATGAGACGATGGACGTCGACTTCGTGCCGGCGTCCGAGTCCCCCATGGTGCAGGCGGACCAGCGGTTCAACCTGGCGATACTAAAGGAGGACCGGGAGGCAGAGGCTCAACTCGACGTGGAGCGCGCGCATGCCGCTGCCATCGAGGCTCTCCTGCAGGCGGAACCGGATGTCGTGGATGTGAACCGGGCGGCGGAGGCTCAACTTGAGGCGGAGCGCGCGGATGCCGCTGCCATCGAGGCCCTCCTGCAGGCGGAACCGGACGTCCTGGACTTGAACCGGGCGGCAGAGGCTCAACTCGACGCGGAGCGCGCGGATGCCGCTCTCATCGAGGCCCTCCTGCAGGCGGAACCGGACGTCCTGGACTTGAACCGGGCGGCGGAGGCTCGACTCGACGCGGAGCGCGCGGATGCCGCTGCCATCGAGGCCCTCCTGCAGGCGGAACCGGACGTCCTCGACTTGAACCGGGCGGTGCTCTCGTCCGTGCAGAGCGCCCGCACGCTCCGCGTGAACGAGTAGCTGGAGGCCGAGGACAACCACGGTGCGGAGACACACGTCGGCAGCTACGGCTGGTTCGCGCCGGCAGCCAAAGACGACGAGGCCGTCTCGTTCCGCGAGCAGTGATAGTTTTTCTTTATGTTGTTGTTTTTATGGATCTTTTGCTGTGTAAAAACATATATTGTTATGCAAGTCGCCTGACTTGGGTCAGTCTACCATTTCAGGCGGTTGGATGAATATCCTACGTCTCCTAACCCTTCTTCCTCACCTCTTCTTCTTCCCCAACAGACCACCGCACGGGCCGTACGGATACTCCCCAACATGCGGTTGGATAAACATACTCTATGAACGAAAATTATGTGTCAGCGGTAGGATGGCTGAGTTTGGTTTGTTCACATGCGACAGCACGTGTCAGTGAGGGTGCGTTCCCTTGGTTGGGTTTGCGGCGTGCAGGAGCGACTGTGTGAGGGTGCGGTGCGACCGCGGCGTGCAGGAGCGACCGTGTGAGGGTGCGGTGCGACCGCGACAGCCGTGCGCAAGTGTACCTCCTTTTCATTTTGAAAACTTTAGGCAAGCTTGGCAAAAATGTGTGGCGAAGTATGGCAATGCAAGGCCTAGACCCAAACAGGATAAGTACGTACTACGTACTAGGAGTACTAGTGTTAAAAAAGAAAGGCGGGGTTTTCCTTCGCGGGATTAATCGATACAAATCCTCGTTTCACGTGTCAATTAATGCGTATTTTTTTCTCCAAAGCCCAAAGAGCTAACCATCTCACTCCTCATCGCTTGATTAATGCAGCGCCATGCAAACCAACCTTCTCACTTCCGCATGCATGCAGGGGATATTAATGTCCTTGGTTGCTAGTACGAGGCAAACCCCATCAATTTTGCCTCGATTAGTGTTAGTGGCCTTTTGCAAATTGTAATTTTGATATACTGGCCTTGTGTACAAAAAAATGGAGGTAGTAACTATATTTGACTTCCTTCCCCATTGCGGTGACGTCGACGATATCTCGAACGTTGTGGTTTGGCGAAGTGCGTTCGACGGAGAACACCATTGAGGGAGACCACGGTAAGTCGTTCGCAAGTGCCGCCTGCAAGCCGAGACAACCGCCTTATTTGCATCCAGGAAGTCCGTTGAACCAAAGGACGCGTAAATGTACTAGTACTACTCGTACACAATAGCGTCGTCCGTCCAGCTTAGTGCGGTGAGATGGTTTCTCGAAGAAGACGATGGAGAAGCGGAGTCAGCGAAGAGTGAAATGATGGTTGCTTCGTCCGTGCTTTGTGATTTGACGCCTCACTGCTTTGTGATTTGTGATAGAAGGGACAGGGGAGTAGACTCTGTGCTCTATACTGTACATGCGTCCAAGCACGGGAGAAAGAGGAGAGACGTTGCATTTTTCTATTCCTTCAATCAATCAATCAGGGAGCTTCGGTTCCATCCTTTTGGCTTTGGCAACACCGTCCACAATGGTTCCCACGATGCCAAAAGCTATTTTCACATTTGGCTACACATTGTGGATGCCCTTAACCGTACCACTTGGTTTTGCTCCTGTGTGCTATCTATACAAATCTCAATTATATTGATCTAAAAAATTATAGAATCAAGATTAGTAAAAAGGAGGTGATTTTGCCGCGCGGATGGCGGGGGAGGTTTCTTATTTTTAGAGGACGTTGTCCTGGCGGTTTGCTAACATGCGGTCCCACGTGTCAGTGCTTTACCAAGCCGATCCGCTTCCCACATGAGGCAGAACAACGGCAGAAGCAACACGTGGTTAACTTGAAGAAGATGAGGGAGAAGCGGATTCAGCAACGAGTGAAATGATGGTTGCTTCGTCCCTCCAACTTCTTTTTTTAGCATTATTACTTCGTCCCTCCAACTTAACTGCGGGAAAGGTGCAGCTTTGTGATTTGACGCCTCATTGCTCATTACTACGCCGGCGCCATGACTGGGTGCTTCACCCCGGCTGCTCTGCACTGTATTCCGGTATGGCACGTGGACCCGGTAGCTTGATGTCCCACATGTCGGCGAAAGGGACTAGAAGATTTATGAAAGCGAGCGCTCCACTCTTACGACGGAGGAGTACACGACACGACGGCCCAGTGAACTGTCACTTGTACTGTATAGTACTATAGTTTTGCTGTTTCGCACGATCCATCGATACAAACCCGATTAAACAGGAAAGGGCGGGATTTTTCCCGCGCGGTATATGATACTGGCCATACATTTCAAAGGCAATTTTAATGTATGCAAACTGAATAATTAAGTAACAATATGATATCTAGTAAAACTAAAAACACATATGATTTATTGTGTTAGAGTGTAGTAGTAGTGCTGTATTGCATAGTTGTTAGATGTAACATGCGAGAACGTGTAGAGATGTAGTTTTGGAGGGCCTACAGAGAGAAAAGCGTAATACGTTCACCGAACTTCAGAATAAGCTGATTACGGTCACTATATACGTTTTGCGGTGATTATACGGTCACTTGCTCACGGTTCAGCATCGGATTGCACTCTGTTGACCGGCCAAATAGTCTGCGTGGCACCATGTTGACTAGTTAAATTGACCACGTTCCTTGTGGGTCCCACCTGTCAGTTCGCATAGGGAAAAGGTCAGATAAACACAAATTTACGCAGGCGCGACAAGACTCCAACCCGTGCGCGGGAATCACCTGGTTGTGTATGTGTCTGTCAGGGCCTGATGTGTGCGCATGCACGTGTAGGTTGAGCACTTGAGCGTGAGAGTGTGTGTTGGTCGTGTGGTGTACTGGTGTGTGCATGCATGCGTGCGTGTGTGCGTGTGAGTGTTGCGTGCGTGCGTGGCTGCGTGTGTACGTGTGAGTGTTGCGTGCGTGCGTGGGTGCATGTGTTCGTGTGAGTGTTGCGTGCATGCAGTTCGTGTGCATGCGTGCATGTGTGTATAATGACCACACCAGCTCCCGTGTGTTAAAACAGATGGCTCAGCATACCAATACAAGGCCACCTTGTCCGTTGTGCCCGCGGTCATGACTTCGAACCACCGTCCAATATTTTTTGTCGTTTGTTTTCATTCTTACTAGCAAGATGCCCGTGCGTTGCACGTAACATCAAGATGCATTTGTATGACTAGTTTATCTTGTGAGAGAAAAGGATGAACGAGGGAAGGCCTTATTTGCAAATGTGGAGAGGTGTGTGGGTACCTTTTTGCAAAATTGTCATAGTTTCTTTCCTATCCGTCAGATATAAATCGGACGGCCTATATTGCAGGATGGCAGGCACACCATCATCACCAACTCTGTTTTTTATAAGAGTGTATTTTATATTTTATAAGAGTGTAGATGTAGAGTAGATACAAGCCGACAGGTGGGCCCGATGGTAGTGAGATAATGTGATGCAACACTAGAGGTGCCACGTGGAGCGTTTAACTGGTCAACTAGTCGTGTCTTGAGCAAATACAGAGTTGTACGGTGAGCCCGTGACTGTATAATAACCACAAAACGTAAATGGTGACCGTAATGAGTGGATTCTGAAGTCCAATGTACGTATCGTGCTTTCGCTTCAAATACAATGATCGTCACTGTATATATCGCGAGAGAAAGATGAAACATGCGTGAATGTGCTGGGGGCTTACTTTTAGAGGACCTGGAGATAGTTTGTGTGCGTACGTGAAAGGGGCGTAGAGGGGGGGTATGCGATGGAGAGGGAGATGCTCTTCGTTTCTCTTTATTATGACTAACTTTATATATAGTATAAAAATATACAAATTCACAGTGCGGAATAAATATCATTGTGGGCACCATGCAATGCAAATTAGCGTTCATACTCCTCCATATAACTTTGTAATGTTGTATATATGTAGAAATTCTAAAATAATTTTTTTGGCCACACTTTATTCAAAAGGAATGTTGTATGCGAAATAAACGTGAAGAGAGGGCTTTTTAGATCAATGGGGTACGTGATGTAACATGTGTGAATGTGTAGTTGATGCATTTGGCAGGGCCTAGAGAGGTATGTGTGTGTATTACGTATTCGAGAGAGGCATGGATAGAGGGGCCGGCGGGGGGGCATGGGAGAGATAGCACGAGAAATGAGAGTGGTCTAGAGAGAGAGATGAATATGACGTCACGGCGAGAGATTCCCTCGAGTGTGTATATGCAAGGGGGAGTGGATAGAGGCACCAGGAGAATATTTTTTGTGTGTGTGGTGTCTGTGTTGTATGTGTGGGTGTGAGAAGATAACGACGTGGGGCAGGGTGTCACCGCGTGAGGTCCGGTGGGTCGAGGTGAGGCCCTTCGTTCGGTTCCGTCCTGCGCCACATTGGTCGGCCCGTGACGCATTTAGGGAGACCCATGGATGACTAGTCGTACAAGACAAAGATAGCATAATTGTGAAGGACTCTGTGTCCACTGACAAAGCCGGCTAGGATTTGTAACCCTAGGTTCTCGGACTAAGGTAACCCCTTTATCTCTGATATTACTATTCATCCAACCTAACTTAAGGGGCATCCTACAGAATGCTCTGCTAGAATCATACTCGTCGATTAGGAAGAGAGGTGTGAGACAATGCGTGAGAGACAGGCCTAAAGATAATGTGCGTACAGGAGACACGTAGGCAGGTCTATGTATATAGAAAGGGTAGATGGGGATTGTGTGTGTGTATGCTTGCGAGAGGAAGAGTGCTTGTGATAAAGGTTAGTGAAAACAGTCGTAAATGGTTACGAGAGGGAGGGTGGGTTATATCGAGAGCATGTGTGCGAGAAAGACACCTCGGGAGAGAGTGTGTGAGCATGTGTGAGAGACCACCGATGGAGAGTGAAACTACACGTAAAAGACTGTGTACACATTGATTAAAGATATAAATTGTATCCAAATATTAGGATGGGATCATGATATTTGCAATTCGCGTAAGGAACGGTCATTGATCCATCAGACATCTAGATTCTATCGAATTTGAGCATGTCTATGTTATTATTCGACACAATTGATCCACATAGTTAGTATTTTGAACTCCAGACAATGCATCGCTTTAGCAATCGAATATAAACGTGAGTATAGTTCATGTTGTGTGTGTAAAGCACATTATACATACGAAAGTTACACAATGAACATTATAAATAGCTACCTATGAACTAGCATACATTTGAATTCAACTTAAGGTGGTTTAAAAAAATCGAATTCAACATGAAGTCCATTCAATTATTTGAATTTGATATCATGGCATTTGTAAATCATACCTAAATTATGGGGGCACCAATCTTTGCTCTGATTTTGTACATAATAGCATATGTAGTCGTGTACAAAATAGATTCAAATTTAGCTCCTCCATTCCAAAATAATCGTAGTTATAGGATTTTCAAGTGTCAAAATTTCAAAAAGAAGCGGATAATTTAATGAGGTTTTCAAACATACAAGGTCAAATTTAACGTTGGCTATTTAGGTCAATCCTCAAAGTTCAAGAGTACTCTAAACGTGAATGCTTGTGTTTCAAAATTTTGAACGAAGCACCAAAAGAGCTTCTACTCACCCGAAACCGCGTGAGACCAATGTTTGGTAGTACAAGGAAATTACTTTTCTAATAACTCCGACCCGTGAAACCTACCGGCCCGACGTCCAAAGGTCTAAACCGGGGTATGTTTGCAGCTTCATCTAGACGCCATGCAACCGCCTCCGAAAAACATTCATACACAATGGCCGCCTAAGCACACATGCGCGCGGCCGAAATCGCTCAAGCCCACTATTTGGGACACCTGGGATTACCATCCTATCCCCGACCAGCAGTAGGTCCAAAATTTAAGAGGGGGGCAAAGTTTGTACTTTCCCCAAATTTCAAACAAGCGTGTCCCATCTTCTGTTCAAAAAAGCCAAAAACAAGCGCGTCCCAGACCGAAACATGGTTCTCCCCCTCCCCCCCGTCCACCCGTATGATTCCCAATTCGTACTCTGTGGGCGCAAACACTACCTCTCCACCAGCCGCGAAACCCCGGCGTCCTTCGTCCGCCACCCCATCCCACCCATCAACCGCCACCCTCCTCCATCACGCCGGAGCTAATACCCCGACGTCGTCGTCCACCGCAACCTCAACCACAACGCCCTCCATGGCTAGTAGTTGAAGCCAAGGCCGAGCCGTCCGTACCCGAGCCAGTTCAACCACGCCGTCCTGCGCCTCACCGCTGCCGCTCCAACTTCGCCACCCTCCACTGCACCGGAGTTGTTCCTGCTACGCCGTCCTTCGCCGCCTCGGATCTGCTTCCCCTCCGCCGATATACGGCCACAGCAACACAGTCAACAATTTGGCCATGGGTTTTTCCAAGGATTCACGGTTCTCCAAAACATCGGTTCCCCCGGGAGAAAAAAGAACATCGCCGCGACATATGAAGGAGACCACACTGGCAAACGATAAGGGTACTCCTCTTCCCTTATTCGTGCAAACCTTACGTGTTTGCTTGCATGGTATTCATCCCACAGAAGACACTAGTTGACCGCTTCTTCTTGATACTAGATGTTCCTAGTAACTCGCAATGCACAAGGTTTCTCCTCATATACTATTTCACCTTAGCTAGAGGTCCGTCGATCCCCTGAATTTCAATTCCAGGTCAGTTGATTCCCAATTAACGGAAGCATTCCCCAACATAACAGTCGCTAGTCTGCCTATTACGCCGGGGAAGCAGCGCCTCGGTGTTTATCTTAGGGGTGTGTGGGGCCTAGAGCTACTGGCGCCCGATCTGGAGGTCGGCCGGGATTAAAGGGATGGCCTGGGGGCGCTGCCAAGCACGACGGTGGTGTGTGGTCGAGGAGAGGGTTGGGCGGCAGAGGCAGGGGTCAAGATGGCAATGGGGCCCCGAAACCCGCGTCCCCGTGGGTTTTTACCCTATTAGGGGACGGGGATGGGCGAGTTTCTATCCCCATGGGGCTGCTCACGAGTACATTATAAAACCCGGCATGTTTCACAGGTTTAAACCCGTTTGAGTACTACCCGGACCCGAAACCCGACAATACCCGTCAAAATACGTTGTTTAGCATGCATTGATCCATGTTGACTCAAGTGGCCCAAAGCCATAGTGCCCAAGCGCCCGAACCCCACAGCGTTGAGGCCTTGGAGTACAACCAATCCCTCACTTGGTCGCTGCAGTGTTGCTCGCTCTTCACGCCTCTCTCTCCCGCACAACACAACACCTAAACCTAAATCTAATGCCCCCAATCATCGCCTGTTGGTGTAATATGATCGCGGGGACGGGTTCCCCGTGGGTTCAGAAAACCCGACGGGTTTAGGGGATGGGCAAAATTTTAACCCCGCGCAAGTTGATGGGGACGGAGATGGGTTTGCAATTTTCTCGTGGGGATGGGTTTAGGTAAGCAAAACCCGGTGGGTTTCATCCCGGTTGCCATCTTGAGGCAGGGGTCTGGGCCGGTGGTCGCTGGCGGTTCGAGAAAGATCGTCAACAGTGACTGGCGGGAGGTAGACGAAGGCCATCTGCCCGTTCCTTATAGATCGGACGGTTCATTAAAAAAATCGACTGACCTATTTATTTTCAGTCGACTGTTATCTCGATATGACCACATGTGGTGGTGTGCTGGAGGAGTACCTGCATTTCCTGTGCTCATATATTACAAAATCATACGGAGTAGAATCTAATTTTGTTTGCCATGCAATGTTGTAGAGCTATCATATGTCTCCTGTCATTTATTTTTCAGCCACCTGCTATCTGCTACTTTTACAGTGCACTAGTTCTGCACACACTTCACCCATACTCTCACTATTGTGTTTTTATGCAAGGGTATTTCAGAGTCTGCCTCGAGAGAAGCAGAAAAGAAAAGAGAGAAGTTGCTCCAGCTTTCTACGCGGGTAAGCACGACACGTTACAGCGCTATAAAGGGTGCTGTGTCATCAGATGGAGACGGTAAACGTAGCTCTGGAGTTTACAGGGGCCGAGACAGGGGGCGAGCAGGGACTAGACCCGCCCCCAAACCATTCGCA
The DNA here is from genome assembly GCF_018294505.1 of Triticum aestivum. Taxonomy (NCBI): domain Eukaryota; kingdom Viridiplantae; phylum Streptophyta; class Magnoliopsida; order Poales; family Poaceae; genus Triticum; species Triticum aestivum. The sequence goes on along the minus strand of NC_057814.1, from coordinate 131,244,747 downwards.
CCCCAACAATCTGGGCTGGTAGGTATAATATGTAGCGTGCCAATCTCAGTAGCTGTTAATTAATCCCTTCATTAAGCCCATTCCTAAATCTTTTTTATATATAAGAAAGCCCACTAGTTCATCCCATGTTCAGGCCATTGAGGCCAGCGTGGTGTTATGAACATCTGAAAGTTCTCACGGACGCTCTCTAGGGTCTGGGCATACAAGACCTTCACACAAAGACCGAGATGCCATCGTCGTCAAGAATCAATCTTACCGAGTACGTACCGACTGATCCCTTTCTTGCTTGCCGCCACCGTCAAAGCTGTTACTAGCCATGGCGTTCCACCTCTATTTAGTTCAACCTTTGCTCCAAATTAAAGTCCGTGGATCTCTGCATACATTCTTCATTCCTAAAGGTACACTAGTAATTACTATTTTCCATGGATTACATTCTACTAGTATGATTTTCTAGGAACCAGATCTATACTGGTCTGGTTAATAATATATTTCCATAAATCGTGCTTTGGTTAAATTTCTGACCGGATTTGCCTATTTTCAATTAGATTCGATGTGCTTTTCTAGATTACAGATTACTAGTACTTTTTTTCCGCCATAGATTATAGTCAACTAGTGTGCTTATATTATTTCACTTTCAACAGATCAAACTACTATTCGACATGTCTTTTAATTTGGTTTGATCTTATTACCAGCCATAGATCTAAATTTCTTCTAGGAGGAATATAGTACTTTTTTAGTTGTGAACATATATTGTTATGATTTGATATCAATCTTGCATTGGGAATAACATAACGGGGGAAATATGGACCGAACAAACAGAACCGTCCTTTTGCTACAAACAGCTCCCCACAGTTCAATTTGCTAGCGTTCCATGAAATGGCGATATTCATATGATTTACATGGGCATGGACAATGAGGCATGAATGCGCCAAAGGACAGTTCATATTGGAAATTTTCCTCCTCTTTAGCTATGATTATCATCTTCACCCCCGTCATGCCTAAATCCTGGCACCGCCCCTGGGAGTTGATGACCTCGCTCGCAATGAAGCACCATCCTAGGTGCTTGCTTTAACTTCGCGGTGTCATATGTGGTTGCATGTTCCATACGGTGTCTAGCTTGTATTTGAAAGGCCGAAGTCGGTCTTTATTAAGATAATGAAATATATTTTTTACATGAACCACCATCCCGTGAGCACCAGAAGACAAATAGCTAGTCAGGGCACTAGCCGAGCCAGTGACAAGCCCAGCAAATACAGGCATCACCTGGAAGCCAACTAAAAAGCCGCGATGGTGGCGAAGTAGCACACCTCCCACCAGGCTCTCAGGTCCTAGAAGATCATGCTCACCACTCCAGCCGGATGTCTAGCTTGTATTGCTTCCAATTTGGTTAAAATTGCATCTGCTTAGCTTACACATTATACCTTTGAATATGACATGCCTTTCTGTTTTTGGTACATACTAGTACATATGTGTATTAACCATGTTCTTACATCAAACTAATGTTCTTGTGTATCCCTCATCAATCACTTATGATGAGGCAGTCAGGCAAGTGGACTACTCCTCATTTAAAGAATGCAACGTGAGCCTCCCGACATGATTCTCAAGAAACAACAAGGCTAGATGAAGATAGTGAATGTAGCTCTGTAGTTGATTACCGCATTTCCCCTACAATAGCATCGCAGGTGCTTGCTCTAACTTGGCAACGTGATATGTGGTTGCATGTTGCATATGGTTTCTAGATTGTAATTCTTCCAATCTGGTTAAACTACTTGTGCTATTCTGCTGAGCTTATACATTATACCTGTTAATGTGACATGCCTTCATGTACTTAGCACATAGTACATCTGTCTATTAAGCATGTCCTTACATAAAACTATTGTTTTTTTGTATCCCGCGTCAATCAATATGACGAGACACCTTTAGTATATGCAGTGCGATATTAGTTGCATCTTTCATATGATTTATAGCATGCGCCGCTTCTAATTTGTTGAAATTCCATTTATGATGGGACACTTTTAACTTGGCAGAGTCATATTGGTTGCATCTTTCGTGTGGTGTCTAGCTTGCATTGCTTCTTATTTGTTGGAATGGTTTCTGCTTAGTTTACACAAACTACACAAACAGTTGTGAACATGCCATGCCGTCCTTTTTCGTACATATTCCATCCTGGTATCATGTGTTTGCCTTACATCAAAGTAGTGATTGTCAGTATCATGCATGAATGAGTTCTGAAGAGGGAATTTTATTGCTTTTTCTTGTCGGTTTTACTTGACAATTCAAGATCAATAAAGCGGAAGGAAGTTAGCAAGGCAGTGGTTAAAGGTGCTCCTTCCAAACGGAGGGCCTCTACAGTTTCTACTCCTCCATCCCTCCAAGATGATTTCCAAGACAACACATGCATAGACACTCAACGTAGCTGTGTTTATGATGAGCACGTCTCCCCTAGTGCACCATCACCTGTGCTCCCTCTAACTTGGCACTGTTATATGTGGTTGCATGTTATGTGTGATGTCTAGCTTGTATTGCTTCTAATTTTGTTGAATTCCATCTGCTTACTTTACACATATACTTGAATAAGACACATGTTCTTGTTTCTAGAACATACAATATCTGTCTATCACACCATGTTCTTACATCAAATTACTATTGTTGTGTAACCTGCAACAATCACTTATCATAAGACACGTATGACTTTGGAGTGTGATATAGGTTAAATCTCGCATTCTTTTCTAGCTTGTACTACTAATTTGTTGAAATGGCACTTATGACGAGACAGTTTTAACTTGGTAGAGTGATATTCGTTGCATCTTTCATATGGTGTCTAGCTTTCATTGCTTCTAATTTGTTGAAATGCGTTCTCCTTAGTTTACACATCATAAGCTGTGAATATGCAATGCTGTGAATATGCAATGGCACTAATGATGAGAGACCTTTAACTTGATAGTGTGATGTTGTTTGCATCTTGCATATGATTTATTTCTTATACTGCTTCACATTTTTTTAAACAGCATTTATGATGAGACACTGTTACTTGGCAGAGCGATATTTGTAGCATCTTTCATATGGTGTCTACCTACCATTGCATTGCTTCTAATTTAGTGAAATGTCTTCTGCTTAGTTTACACATCATAGTTCTGGTTATCTCGTGTCGTCCTATTTTTCTTACATATTACATCCTCCTATCATGTGGTTGTCTAACATCAAAGTTCAGTTCGTCTGTATCACGCAACAATTTGTTCTAAAGAACTAAATTGTTATTTGTTTTTCTTGTCGGCTTGACTTACCATGGCATAGAGAAAGAGGAAGCAGGACAGAACGACAGGGAAAGGGAAGCGGAAGAATCCTGCAGATTCTGTTGGTACTGATGGTGCAATAGAAGGTCAAAGTCAAGCGGAAAATTGTACCGACAGGGTATCCCGTGCTACACGAGTTGCAGAACAAGCCAAACAGAAACAAATAGCTGCCACCAAACAAGCAGAGACAACCCTAGTTGTTGCAACATCTTCCACAGTACCACCAGCTGCACGATTTACTCCGTGGTCAACTCAGCTAGCAGCACGTTCCCAAGCTCCCTTGCCACCTGACACTACTTCCGAAGCACTCTTGACACAAGATGAGTTGGCAAGATCAGATGAACTTTGTGAGCTTCAACAGCAACAAGGTAGTTGCTGGAGTCAAGTTACAGTTGCATGCTTCTTTATATGTAGTCTCACAGTTTGATGTACACTAACACTTCCTATGTTTGTTGTTGGACTAGCACCTAGGCGCAAGAGGAAACAAACAACAGGGATAATGCTCGATAGGTTAACTAAATCTAGAGGAGGAAGAATGGAGATCCGTTTTGAGGCAGGTTTAAAAAGGCCACGTGATGCTATAGAGTCAGTCAAGTTAGTATCTGAGGCAGCGGTTGCTGTTAGGTGTCATGTACGTATCCTCCCAACATGGATTCAGTACAGGAATGACAAAGACGAAACCCAGTTCAACACCTTCCTCGACCATTTATCTGTAACTATGGTTATGTATGGAATCTAGTAATATCGTCTTGCTCTGTCCAATACTTTCTAGGTTGCTGATAATGAGACTCCCATAATTTTCAACAGATGAGGTTCAAGTTGGATAGCCAAGATGATGCAACCAGACAAGCTTGCATCCATGTTTTCAAGTCCGCTCGGCGACAGTATCGGTATAACTTGAGGAAAACTCACTTTGAAGGCAAGGCTAACAGTGAACTTGCCCAAACATCTCCAGTGGAAAATATATCGGATGAAGACAGGAGAGGCCTCGTTAAACACTGGTCCGATCCGAAGTATCAGGTACATTATATATATGTGATCAGATCACATGTTGAAGTCCTATTTACGCATGTGCCACAAAAATCTATCTTCTTGTAGGTGAACTGTTCAAAGAATAAGGCCAACCGTACGAAAGTGAAATTCCAATAGACGACAGGATCTCGTAGCTATATTGCACACTGCGAGGCTCTTGTAATTAGCTGCCTATTTCACTCTTTTCGCTGTACCATATTATCAGATCTATATTCACTTGTTCCAAATGTAGTGGAAAGCCCGCAAGGACCAAAAAGTACCTGAACTAAATGTTGTGGAAATCTTCAAGGACTATCACACCAGCAAGAAGAAGGGCATGACTACACCAGTCAAAGCCCCTGTTGTAAGTACTTAATCCTCATGCCTTTTAACTACTACTTACTCTGACTTGTTCCTTGAACTACATGGTTTGCAGCCAATGTCTATTACTCTTTTCAATTTTATACACAATTGTCTTAGCGTATCATTGCACCTTACAAGGTTTAAAAGAGAGGAGTGATGTTCCTTTGATCTTGACCTGTAATCTAGTTCTGTGCTGGACTTGCCCACACAACGTTACAATCGCCTGTTTGTCTGTTCTCAGTTGTTTTGTGATATGAATGATGTCATACTATGCTTACTGTATTATAAACTTCGTCTCTTTATCCTTAGCCCTCAATACAATGTGAAGAAATAGACAATACATTAGCGATGGTACATGGTCATATGTTTGGAACCTGGTTTTATTATGTACTTTGCAATAAAATACAACTAATATTTTACATGGGTTCACCAGAATAAGTTCTGTATATAGACCAAAGCTATTTTGTTTGGTTTTGCTGCCTCCTTAATATCTTCTGTTCTGGTACTACTAATGTAAAATCTCAACTTTTCAGCGAGCTATGGAAAAAATGGTGGAACCGCCACCTTCTGAAGGTTGCGAGGCAACTATAACCGCAATGTCAGCTCTTGCTACAGTGGGTCAGTATCTGTCCACTAACAGTGCCAAAAGCACGTTCCTGCGTAATACTCGGTTGGTTGTTAAGGCTATCTCGTCCAAACTGCCTCATGATCAAGATATGCAAGCTCAAAACAATGTTGTATCTGCGCTCCAGACACAAGTCCATTCCCTAACAAAGACCCATTGTGAAACAAGGAGAGACAATGTTCGATGTTGTCAAGATATCTATGGTTTTTAAACCAGACTATCAGACATTTGCTATGTTGTTCAGGAGCCTAGGAGAACTGAAGGCGAAGGTTATGGTGCTCCATCGGACAATACAGCATGAAAACATAACAGTCAGGTCAAATGAACTGAGCTTCTGATCTTCTGGTCGTGCATTTATCTGCTAGACTGTTAACTTTTATGCCAACCTTCCTTTTGTTTTATAGTTGTAATTTATTTTGGTGCGATACAAAATTTGTTCTTAACGTGCAGCCACCGGCTGAAGAAAGCAGCAAGCCATTTTTGTATAGTGTAGGGTGTTCCCTATATTTGCACTGGGGGCGAACTTTGATGCCCCGTGGAAGTAATATGTGTAATAGTCGTGATAGCCTAGCGTAAGTTGCTTGCTTATTTATTTCCTTATTGTCGTGTTTATTTGTTTTCTAGTAGTCAGTGCAGTTCTTTTTCCGCGGTTTGCTAGTGGTCGCAATAACCTACTTTTTAAAACTAGGCCACATTAACCATGGGCAACATATTTACTGTAGTTAACATGGGCCTCCTACGGGCCGTAGAAACAATGGGCCTTCTAAGGGCCGTAGAAACAATGGGCCTTCTACGGGGCGTAGAAGCAATGGGCCTTATACGGGCCATAGACACAATGGGCCTTCTACGAGCCATATCATCAATGGGCCTTCTATGGGCCGTATGATCGGTTGGCCAAACATGGACCAATAATAGACCACATTATGGCCGTAAATGGGCTAGAGTTGAAATCTTCCGTTCATGGGCCGACCATAACGGGCCGTCGTTAATCGGCCGTATTTGATGACGCGGTGAAAACGACCCAACGTATTAACGGGCCACAAATGGGCCGACTGTAACCACGGGCTGAATTTGGCCCACAAGCAGAAAATGACAGTAACGGGCTGTAAGTAAACAAATGCTGGAAATGATCCCAAGAATAAATGGGCCCTGAGAAGGCCGAAAGATAACATGGGCTGGAAATGGCCCAACTGAATAATGGGCCGTTAATGGGTATAAAGTGATACACTATTCATTACGGGCCAGTTTTACCACGGGCCGTTAAGGGGCCGAGGGTTACTAAGGGCCTCATATGGGCCGAAAGACGTCATGGGCCATACATGGGGCGGAAGTGAAAATGGGCCGGAATTATATTGGACGACCCAGATGACGCTACTGGGCCTAATTCGGATAGGCCGTAAACGGGCCCTGGGTTAGCGGGCTGTAAATGGGCTATATGCGAACAGGCCGTTAACAGGCTTGCCGTGGGCCGGCCCGCCACCTTTTGACCAAGTCAAACGGGCCGGCCTTTTCACAGGAATGGGCCTCTGTTGGGCTGTGCCACGTGTCGACGTATCATAGCTGCTTTGGGTCCAATGAGTGGATGACATCTGTCCCAACGGTGAGCCGACACGTGTTTCATCCAGCCAATGATGATTTTACACGTGGAAAATCCCCATTGGTCGGGGCTGTTAACGGGTTATCGGATCCAAAACCGGACCCGATAGCTTAATGGCGTTCCATTACGGTGGATGCCACGTGTCGGTCACCCTTGATGAAAGCACTTCTGTGACGCGCGATTTATCGTCATGGAAGTGGACACTTCCGTGATGATAATTTTGGTAATGTCATGGAACACATCTACGACAGCACAGGTATGACTATCTTGATTCTGTCATAAATTTTTCATGGATGTACATGCATGACAGAAAACGTGACCTGCTGTGACAAACATGTATAATCACGGAAGTGTATTTTTTTGTAGTGGTACGTGGAGAGGCAGACAGTCGGGACCCACCAGGTCTATGGCCGTACGCAAGCAAGTGCCTCATCGAGAAAATACTTCCTCCTAATGCTATACTGACGTTGGGCCCCATAGGTTTGTCAACATAGTTACATTTTTAGGTGCTTCAATGTAGTTACTATAGGAGATAAATTCACAACGAAGCCGGGGAGCTGGCAGGTATCATTTATTTTCACTAGGGCAGCAAGTATCAGTTGGGTTTTGGGCTGCCCCATCTAGGCTTTCTTTTTTAACATGCGCAGCCCACGACATGCCGGTTTGTATTTTCTTGAGGGCCGTCATGCATCGACCGACCTATGGACCTCCCATCCGAGGTTTTATTTTTCCCGAAACATCGGCAGCCCAATTTATGTATTTTTTTTGAAGAAAACGCAGATGTATGTTCTATTTTTCTATATAAGAATAGGAACGCCTGGTCCAACTTATGTTTCCCTTCTAACTATATTATATATATTTGTCACAGCCCTAGAATTCTGCTTGTAATTAGTGGCATTGCATCCATGCATCTTTTTCAATTTCAATTAATCTTGAAATGGGGATGTTCAAACCTAGCATCATTTGAATCAAACTAGATTCAACTAAAATTTGCATTCAGTGAAACCAAAATGATCTTTATTGACATTTGGTATTTTTGGCAAGGGCTATGATCCGAACCAAAAATAATGAACATTTTTAAGGAATTATTTTGGGCATTGAATTTAAATCAATATTGTATTTGGATTTGGTTTTATATTCTTAATATATGGAATATAATTTCAGATAACTCTGAAATAATTTATGTGCCTTTAGATCATCCCATTGTGCAATATAAAAATATTCAGAGGAATGTTGTCACTGTTTTTACATTTGTTGGAATTTAAAAACAGTGGCAAAATGAATAAATGAAAGAAAACAAACAGAAAACAAAATAGAACAGAGCAGGAAGAACTCACCTGGTCCAACTTACCTGGCCGGCCCGGCCCAGCTGGCCCCTGCCAGTCGTCCCGTACCTCTGCCAGTAGGCAGAGGCAGGGCAGCGAGCGCACGCGCCCGAGCGGCCACCTCCTGCTTCGCCGTGTCGACGCCTCCTTCCTCCCAACCCCGCGCCCAGGAGACGTGGACGAGGCCCGTGCTGACCCCCTTCTCCCCTGGCCTTTTCCCCCTCTCCCTCCTTGTTCTCCGCCCGAACAGAGAGCCCCGCCGGCCACCGCAACGTGCAGCTCACCACCGACATGGTCACTGGCCTCTCCTCGCCTCCCCACCTTGCATGAGAGCTCCGCCTCGCCGTCCTCTTCCTCATCGGCGAGCCGCACGACGCCGGGAACCCCGTACCGTCGTCCTCGCCGGTTCTTCAACCCTCGGCCGTGAAGATCTCTGCCGACCGTACGCCATCGTCAGCGCGTCCCCGAGCCCGCTAAGCTGCTCTAACGGCCCGCCGTGAGCTCCGCCACACTCTCCCCTAACCCCGCCGTCTTTTGCGTCCGCCAGCTAGCCCTGCCGACGAAGCCGAACTCCGGCCGCCGCCGCGAGCTCGCTTCCGGCGGGCTCTGGCCTCCCTGCGCCCTCCTGTGGCATCCCCTGGATTTGCGAGACCGTGGGCTACGCCCCGGTGCCCTACCCCGCCGCTCCCGTGGCCTTGCGACGCGTCTTCGCCGTGCCCAGTGGCCACCGGCGGCTAACCGCCGGCGTAGCCGGTCATTAGGGCCAAACCACCCTTTTAACCCACACTTAGGGTCAATGACAAGTGGGCCCTGTTTTCTTAATTAAGTCGGCTAATGAAATAATTAGGTTAATTAAGCTCTGTTAGTTCACTGTGCAGCTGACATGTGGGTCCCGGTCGTCGGGTTTGACCCTGGCTGACTGTGTTGACCTGCTGACGCCATGCTGATGTCACACTGACGCAGTAAACTGTTTCTGGATTTTAAATAAATCTAAATGATTTATTTATTTTCAGAAATTTGCCTAAACTTCTAAAAATCATAGAAAATCAACCGGAGCTCCAAATCAAATAATTTATATATGAAAAATGATCAGACAAATCCAAAGAATCTGAATATTGCATTTTCATGCATGTTTGAAGAATTTATCCTCACTGAATAGGACAATTCATGATTATGGAATAAATGGTAATTAGCTTTGGAGTTGGAATTTGCTATAGGTTTGAATTCCACTTCAATGAATATGACTAACTGTTGCACTAGGTCAATTTAGTACCTTAATATGACATATCATTCATATGAATGTGCATTGCATTGATTGTGGTTCCTTTTGTGTTTGCCGGTGGTTGTTCCCTCTTAGTAGACGATGTTTCTGGGGACGTGATCGATGACACCGATGAAGAGCTATACAATCTTCAGAAATGCCAGGCAAGCAAAACCCCCTTGTTCATTCCGATACAATCCCACTCTCTCGCTCCTGCTCTCTTTTACTGCATTAGGACAACAACGTTTCAACTGTTACATGTTGCGGTAGCTGAACCCCTTTCCTCTATATGACCTGTCATTGCCACAGTAAATAGATGAAACCCACTAGCATGAGTAGGAGTTGTTTGAGCCCTATTGTGCTTACTCATTCATGCTTGTTTGTCTTGCCTGCTATCGCTTAGAGTTGAGTCAGGTCCGATTCATCGGGGATGAATTGGAATGTGGTGAACATGTCCTACTGTTGAGAGCTAAGTGTGTGAACACGATTTGGTAAAGGTAGCGGTGAGAAGCCATGTAGGAGTACATGGTGGGTTGTCTCATTGCAGCCGTCCTCAGGAACTGAGTTCTGTGTTTGTGATCCATGAACAGTTACTACCACACATTGGGCTCCGGGCACTCCAAGCTCTCTCGACTTATTAATCAACCTGATCTCTGTCTAGGAGTTGCAACTAGTTTTTGGTGTTTGTAGGTAATGTTAGTAGTCTACCAAGTGGCCACTAGTAGAAAAAGGTCATTTAGTCCCCGTTCATAAGGGCCTTTAGTCCCGGTTCTGGAACCGGGACTAAAGGGTCATTACTAAAGCCTTCCCCTTTAGTGCTGGTTCTTACACGAACCGAGACTAAAGACCCTCCACGTGGCCGCTGCCTGGAGGTCCACCTTTAGTCCCGGTTGGTAACACCAACCCGTACTAAAGGAAAATTTATGATTTTTTTTAAATTGAATTTTTTTATTTTGAAATTTCTGAATTATTTTAACCTCTAATCCTAATCACCCCTCATCACTGCTCAATTTAACCTCTAATCTCTAATCACCCCTCATCATTCCAAATCATCTAACTTCCCGGACGGTCACCCATCCTCTCACTACTCCAGCCTGAGCACGCTTAACTTCCGGGTTCTATTCTTCCTCGTTTCCAAGTCTGTACTTGTTGTTTTCCTGACAATAGTAAGATGTCAATCCTATTAACCCTTAGGTATTTAGCTTGAGCATGAAGTCACACATTTCACTGTTTGACTTTGAAACTATTGTTCTAAAAAACAATAATTATTTAGTAACACTAATATTTCTTGTATAAGTAGTTTGACCATAGTTTGACCAGATTTGACCAAAATTAAAAAACTGAAATAATTATTTAGTAACACTAATATTTCTTGAATAATTAGTTTGACCATTGTTTGACCACAGTTTGACCAGATTTGACCAAAATTCAAAAAAACTGAAATAATTATTTAGTAACACTAATATTCTTGAATAATTATTTAGTAACACTAATACTTCTTGAATAAGCAGTTTGACCAGATTTAACAAAAAATCAAAAAAAACTGAAATTGGGACCTTTAGTACCGGTTCGTGCCATGAACCGGTACTAATGCCTCAAACCCCATTAGTACAGGTTGGTGGCTCGAACCGGGACTAAAGGTCTAACCTTTAGTACCGGTTGGTGCCACGAACCGGTACTAATGGGCATCGCACCCTTTAGTCCCGGTTCGTGGCACCAACCGGGACTAAAGATCCCATTTGAACCGGGACTAATGCATGTACGGTGCCCTAGCCACTCGAACCGGGACTAATGCTCACATTAGTCCCGGTTCGTAATGCAACCGGGATTAATGCTCTTTTCTGGCCGAACAATAGCCCTGTTTTCTACTAGTGGGCACCCGGTATAGGTGGGCTTGGGACAGACTAGGCACCGTGGCATGGTGTACCAAGCGTAGATCCATCCATCGAGGTGGGCTTGGGAACCCTACACACATCGTTTGGGGCCGTGAGCGACACCCCGGCCAGATCTCCTTGCGGATGGAACCCAAATAGGCGATAAACCTGGACTAGAGACTTGTGTGGTTAGTCAGGTCGTGTTTTTGTTATGTGTTTTGTTTTTTCCTCCGTAACTCCGACTCTTGCCATTTCCGGCTATGTGTTTTGTTTTTTCCTCCGTTGTCGGGTTTTTGTCTTTCGTTTTGTATTTTGTCATGTCATGCATTTTCATATCATGTCATCATGTGCATTGCATTCGCATACGTGTTCGTCTCATGCATCCAAGCATTTTCCCCGTTGTCCGTTTTGCAATCCGGCGTTCCTATCTCCTCTGGTGCACCCCTCTTGTTTTCTTTCGTGTGCGTGTGTCAAACTTTCTCGGAATGGACCGAGGCTTGTCAAGTGGTCTTATTATACCACCCGGAGACTACCGGTCAAGTTTCGTTCCATTCGGAGGTCGTTTGGTACTCCAACGGTTAACCGGGCCTCCGCAATGTCCATTTGAGTATCCAGCAAAAACCCCTCCAAAACCAGCCCAAAGCCCACCAAACTCTCTTCCATGCTCTAGGTCGTTCGATCACGATCGTGTGGGCGAAAACCGCACCTCATTTGGAGTCTCCTAGCTCCCTCTACCTATTTATATGTGGGCATCCCGAAAACGAAATCGCAGTCTCCCGTAACCCTAAATCGCCTCTCCGCGGGCGGACGTGTCCAGCCGCCGCCGGACAAAACGCGCCGCCGCTCCCGGCCAGTGGCATCGCGCCACGTCACCCCCGCCGCCGTCTCCGCCGCGCCAGGCCCGCCGGGCCCGGATCGGGCCCGCGGGGCCCATCTCCGCCGCCGCGCGCCCGCGCCTCCCGCCGCCCGTAGCTCGCCGTGGCTCGCCGCCTCGCGCCGGCGCGCCCCCGCCCGCCGCCGGTCTTCATCACCGCCGCCGCCAAGTTGCCGCCGCCGCCGCCACCGGCCACCGGCCGTCGCCTCCGGTCCGGCCCCGCCGAGCCCCGCCGCCGGCGACCACCTCCGGCTCCCTCGCCCCTCCTCCGGCCACCGGCCCTCGCCTCGCCGGCCCCTCCCTCGCCTCGCCGGCCCGAGCAACTCCTCGCCTGAGATCCCGATCCGCACAGTACGCGTTGACTTCTCCCGACCTCGTTTTTTTTTCCTAAGTCCCAGAATTCCATCAGCAAGTGCCTACGTTCGAGATGCGATAACTTTGTGCATATAGCTCCGATTCGCGCGTATAATATGTCAAATTGTTCGCCTCGTGATGCTCTTCATTTTGTTCAATTGTACCATTTTCATTAGAGGTCACCTTGATGCCCAAATCTTCATTGGAAGAGGGCTAGTTGCTGTTAATCTCTGGTTCTTATCAGAACTTGGAGATTTGTCATTTTTGTATCATTTATTCTGTGTACCTTTGGAGCATGAGCTCTACATGTGTTTTGAAGTATGCCTTGCCATCTTTCCAGTGGTATAGTCCATGTATTTTTGTGATCTTTGTGGTGACTAGCACAAGCATGCAAAGTAGGCACCGTAATATTTCTGATTTCAGGGACTTAGTGATTTCTCTAAGTCCTTGTCTGTTGTAATTTTGGTTGCCATGTAAACTTGATGCTACAGAGAGATCCATGCATATTTTGGAGATGTTCAGTAAGGATGTTTTGTAGCTATAGTTGTAATTGATCCATTCCTGCAATTGTTTGCAATTTTGGAGTACCATAGCATGACTCAATCTTGCTCTACTTTTGCTATAAAATATTTCTGGCAGATTCTTAACATGACATGCATTTTTGCCAAGCTTATTGTAGTTGATCCATACATGCTATGCAATTGTTCTTGCCATGGATGGCTTCATAAACATGCCATCTTGCTGTAGGTATGCTTGGTTTTTCATGCATTGCTCTGTAGTGAGTGCATCAAGCTCACAAAGAGGCCTACATATTAACATTTCTGCCATGCTCTGTTTTTCTGTTAAGTCTGAAACCTGATAACAAAACTTGCTATGTTTACATGCTTGCCATCATTTCTTCGGGTCCTTTTTGACTTATGGTCAGTAAGGGACTTTTGTCATGTGCATTTAGTAGAACACTACCATGCCTTGTTTTGCTATGTTAAGTTCCTGTAGCATGTTGATTTCGTGCTCTGAACTTTGCTACCTGATGCTGATTTCTGCCATGGCCAGTTTTTCACTAAGTCTGTGAACCTGTAATCTTTTGCACTTTTGCCATGCTTGTTTGAGCTTGATATGTTATGAACTAGCAGTAGCTCAGTGTTCATCTTTTGTCAAGCATCTCCTGTAGATTACTGCAATGTGCCTTGTTGCTATGTTGGGGTGCTGTAGCAATGTTACTTGTAGCATTTTAAGTGTATCTTGCTGTTTATCGCAGATTCGTGTCATTCTTGTTTTGCTTGTCATTTGCAAACCGTGTATCCGATTCCGGTGATCTTTATATCGATTTCGACCGAAATCATCTCATCTTTCCAGTGGCATGCTTGGTTTGTCAAGTTACTGCCATGTTCATCTTTTCCTCCCGGAGCACGCATATGCATCGCATACCATATCTTGCACATCATACATGTTTTGCATCATGTTGCTTGCGCATTTCTCGTTGTTGATTGTGGTTCCGTTTGTTTGTGCTCTTGTCTTGGGTAGAACCGGGAGACGAGTTCGTGGACGAGGAACCTGTCGAGTACACTTACGAGGATCAAGCTTTCGACAACTCTGAGAACCTTGCAGGCAAGATGACCCCCCTCGAAATCACTTCTATCTTTGCTATGCTAGTTGTTCGCTCTATTGCCATGCTCCGCTACCTATCACTTGCTATATCATGTCTCCTATTTTAGCCATGTCAGCCCCTAACCATCCTTTCCTAGCAAACCGTTGTTTGGCTATGTTACCGCTTTTGCTCAGCCCCTCTTATAGCGTTGCTAGTTGCAGATGAAGTTGAAGTTTGTTCCATGTCGGAACATGGATATGTTGGGATATCACAATATCTCTTATTTAATTAATGCATCTATATATTTTGGTAAAGGGTGGAAGGCTCGGCCTTATGCCTGGTGTTTTGTTCCACTCTTGCCGCCCTAGTTACTGTTATACCGGGATTATGTTCCTTGAGTTTGCGTTCCTTACACGGTCGGGTGATTTATGGGACCCCCTTGACAGTTCGCCTTGAATAAAACTCCTCCAGCATGGCCCAACTTTGGTTTTACTATTTGCCGCCTAAGCCTTTTCCCCCGGGTTTTCGCGAGCCCGAGGGTCATCTTATTTTAACCCCCCGGGCCAGTGCTCCTTCGAGTGTTGGTCCGAACCGAGAAGCCTGCGGGGCCACCTCGGGGAAACTCGAGGTCTGGTTTTACTCGTAGCTTGACTTATCCGGTGTGCCCTGAGAACGAGATATGTGCAGCTCCTATCGGGATTTGTCGGCACATTCGGGCGGCTTTGCTGGTCTTGTTTTACCATTGTCGAGATGTCTTGTAAACCGGGATTCCGAGACTGATCGGGTCTTTTCGGGAGAAGGTTTATCCTTCGTTGTCCGTGAGAGCTTATGATGGGCTAAGTTGGGACCCCCCTGCAGGGTATTATCTTTCGAAAGCCGTGCCCGCGGTTATGTGGCAGA
Source organism: Triticum aestivum (assembly GCF_018294505.1). NCBI lineage: Eukaryota > Viridiplantae > Streptophyta > Magnoliopsida > Poales > Poaceae > Triticum > Triticum aestivum. The sequence goes on along the minus strand of NC_057814.1, from coordinate 131,229,682 downwards.
TGGGAATTTGTTAATGTCCGGTTTTAGATAACTTGTCACTTGACCCAATTAAAATACACCAAGTGCGTGTGTAGCCGTGATGGTCTCTTCTCGGCGGAATCCGGGAAGTGGACACGGTCTGTGTTATGTTTGACGTAAGTAGGTGTTCAGGACCTCTTCTTGGTCATTGCTAGATGACGTCCGTTCCTTTGCTTCTCTTCTCGCTCTCATTTGCGCAAGTTAGCCACCATATATGTTTTGCCGCTGCAGCTCCACCTCTTTGCACCTCTTGTCCTACAAGCTTAAATAGTCTTGATCTCGCGGGTGTGAGATTGCTGAGTCCCCGTGACTCACAGATACTTCCAACACCAGTTGCAGGTGCCGACGATGCCAGTGCAGATGATGGCGTCGATCTCAAGTGGGAGTTCGACGAGGAACGTGGTCGTTACTATGTGTCTTTTCCTGATGATCAGTAGTGGAGCCCAGTTGGGACGATCGGGGATCTAGCATTTGGGGTTGTCTTATTTTCATCTGGATTTAGACCGTAGTCGGTCTATATGTTTGTATTTTGGATGATGTATGATGATATTTATGTATTGTGTGAAGTGGCGATTGTAAGCCAACTCTTTATCCCATTCTTGTTCATTACATGGGATTGTGTGAAGATGACCCCTCTTGCGACAAAACCACTATGCGGTTATGCCTCTAAGTCGTGCCTCGACACGTGGGAGATATAGCCGCATCGTGGGCGTTACAAGTTGGTATCAGAGCCAGGCCGGACTTAGGAGCCCCCTGCTTGATCGAATCGCTGGCGTTGTTGAGTCTAGAACAAAAATGTTTTGAGTCTTAGGATTATATATATCGGAGAGTAGGATTCTTTTTACTCCTCAGTCCCTTCGTCGCTCTGGTGAGGTCTCCTGACGTAGAAGTTTTGACTATTCTCTCCTCAAATTTCACTAAAAAATTTTTAGGATCACGCGGGTATCTTGGAATCGTTCCGATCGATTCGTGACGAGAACATTGTTCTTGGTGCCTCCTGTCATTTAGGGGTTGTGGCAGTGTCCCGGGGAGTTGAGCTCCGAGGTGTTGTCGTCACAATTTTATCGTTGCAGTTCTGGAATACCTGAGTTTCGCCGACATCGAAATCTCTTTTATGCAGTTGTTGGTGAGATCACCTCGACGCCACCCAGTACTGGGGCGGGAGTTCGGGAGTATTGCCATAACTTGTATAACGGATGTTTTTCGAAGGTTGAGGTAAACGATTTCCGAAGGTTTCTTGGTTATGTGTTGACGGATGGATACAGCTGGATCTAGGGATTGTTAGTTTGGGTGATATATATTTGTGTCCCCTGTATCCCCTACACCAGATTGCATAACCAGAAAGTTTCGGGAGTTTATAAGTGGGAATTCAAGTAGCCTTAGGATTTCTTTCCGACAGACGCATGATATGAGATTGGGGTTCGACGTCTAGTGGTCCGCCTGTATACGGTTGATTTTACAGTGGTCTCGTTGTGTCTTAAAGAGTCCATGGCTTTGCCGACTCGGGGACGCTTCGTATGTCATGTGCACAGCCTTGTACATGATGGTGCTGTACGATTGAGCCCGTGTGGGCCCCACCACGAAAACTTCGGACGAAATTTCTATCATATGTTTGTTCCGGCTTATTCTGCAAGCCAATACTTGGTTTTATTTTGTTTGTGGTATTCGAGTTCCCTTCGAATTCATATGTTCATTCCATATCTTTTCAAGTGGCTTCTCAACTTATGGAAGTGTGATGATTTACTACGGAATTCATTCGTTCATCTTCGTTCGAATGTTTATTGTGAAGACTATATGTTGCAATTTCTATCCGTTGATTCTACTTATCTTTTGTCTATCAAGATGCTAACGGATGTCACCCTCTTCAGGATGGCTCCGCCAACGCGTCAGAATCCGGATCGCAATGAAGGGAGTCAAGCGATCCCTCCGCCACCACCTCCACCTCCGGAGGCATGGCAATCAATCATGGCAGCCACCAACGCCAATGCTCAGATGATTCTGCAACTCTTGCAAGAACGTACTCAAGGGCAAGGCAATCAAGGCAATCAAGGTCAAGGCAACAATCAGTTTCACTTTGCCACTCTCAACCAGTTTCTCGCAAATCAGCCCAAGTCTTTCAGCTACTGTGCCGAGGCCACGGATGCCGATGATTGGCTCGTGGACATCAACAAGCATTTTGAATGTAGCAATGTCAGGCCTGAGGACTTTGTCAAGTTCGCTTCTTTCCAGCTCAAGGACCAAGCTGCTGATTGGTTTCAACAATACAAAGATTCCAGAGGAGGTCGTGTGATTACTTGGACTGACTTCTGTCGGGACTTCAAAGCGCACCACATTCCACAAAGTGTTGTTGAGAGCAAGCGTGAGGAGTTCCGCAATCTCAAGCAAGGAAACATGTCTGTGTATCAATACAACATTCAGTTTCAGAAACTTGCTCGCTTCGCTAAACAAGACGTTCCTGATGAGAAGAGCATGATCTATCACTTCCGAGGTGGCCTTAAAGAGGATCTGCAGTTAGCTCTCGTTCTTGTTGAGCCTACTCAGTTTGATCAATTCTACAATATGGCACTGAAGCAAGAGGCTGCTCAGCTCAAGTGTGAGGCTTCTAAGAAGAGAGTCAGAGACGCAGTTCAGTCTTCTTCTTCCTCACTTGTGTCAGCTAAGCAACAGAAGTTCTGGTTGCCTCCTCCTCCGTTTCGTCAGCCTTATCAGCAGAAGAACAAAGGTGGCCATAGTTCTTCCAACTCTTCCAACTCTGGCTATCAGAACAAGTCTCAGAATCAAGCTCCCAAGTCCAATGCTCCTTATCACCGTCCACTCTCAGAGGTGACTTGCAACAAATGTCAGCAGAAAGGTCACTATGCTAACAAGTGCTTCAACCAGAGGCGTCTTCCTCCTCCTCCTCCTGTCAGATCTTCCAGCAATGCAGTGGTCAAGCATAATCCAAAGTCTGCCAAGGTGAACATGATGAATGCAGCTCAAGCGGAGGAATCTACTGATGTGATAATGGGTAATCTCTCAGTTAATGATATTCCTGCAAAAGTTCTTTTTGATACTGGTGCATCGCTTTGTTTCATGTCAAGACCGTTTTTTGCCAAGCATGAATTCACTTGTTCTCATCTGAGTAAACCCATGGATGTCGTTTCTCCGGGTAAACGTTTGAGTTCTAGTATGATGGTTCCGGATGTTTCCATCAAGATGGGCGACTATAGATTTCAGTCTTCTCCAATTGTCCTTGGTGACTCGGATATTGATCTTATTCTCGGGATGGACTGGCTTTCTAAGCACAAGGCTCAACTTGATTGTGCTGCCAGAGAAATTCAATTGACACACTCGTCTGAGGATGTGATTATTTTTGCCGCTCGTGATGAAACCATTCGGTTTTTCTCTCTCAATGAGAAGGGCGAATTGGATGCCATCTCTCAAATTCCAGTCGTTTGCGAGTATCAAGATGTCTTTCCAGAAGAGCTTCCGGGTATGCCTCCGCACCGGCCAGTTGAGTTCGTTATCGAACTAGAGCCTGGTACTGTACCCGTTTGCAAGCGTCCATACAAGCTTGGACCAAACGAGCTGAAGGAATTGAAGAAGCAGCTCGATGAACAAGAACGTCTGGGTTTGATCAGACCGAGTTCTTCTCCATGGGGTTGTGGTGTTCTTTTTGTCAAGAAGAAGGATGGCACGGACCGACTTTGTGTCGACTACCGTCCATTGAACAAGAAGACAATCAAGAACAAGTATCCACTTCCCAACATCAATGAGCTATTTGAGCAACTCAAAGGTGCTAAAGTATTCTCGAAGCTTGACCTTCGTATGGGTTATCATCAGATTCGCATTCGTGAAGAAGATATTCCCAAGACAGCATTCAGAACAAGCTTTGGTTCTTATGAATATACTGTCGTGTCTTTCGGCCTTGTCAATGCTCCTCCGGTGTTCTCTCGGATGATGAATTTCATCTTCAACCCCTATACCAATGAATTCGTTCTGGTGTATCTCGATGATATCTTGGTCTTCTCCAAGAATAAGCAGGATCATGCCAAACATTTGCGATTGGTGCTCGACAAGCTCAGAGAGTATCAATTCTATGCGAAGTTCTCCAAATGTGAGTTTTGGCTCGATGAAGTTCTTTTCCTTGGTCACATCATCTCCGCCAAAGGCATCGCTGTTAACCCCGAGAAGGTGTCCGCAGTTCTGGATTGGGAACCTCCTCAAAATGTCAAGCAGCTCCGCAGTTTCCTGGGTCTTGCAAGCTATTGCCGAAGATTCGTTGAGAATTTTTCCAAGATTGCAAAGCCTCTTTCCAACCTCCTACAGAAGCATGTGAAATATGTCTGGTCTCCTGAGTGTGAAGTTGCTTTCAACACTCTCAAACAGAAACTAGTCACAGCTCCTGTCTTGACTCCTCCTGATGAATCCAAGCCGTATGAAGTTTTCTGTGATGCTTCTCTCCAAGGTCTCGGTGCTGTGTTAATGCAAGAGAAGAAAGTTGTGGCCTATACCTCTCGGCAGTTGAAGCCCAACGAGAAGAACTACCCCACTCACGATCTTGAGTTGGCGGCAGTTGTCCATGCATTGGTTACGTGGAGACATCTCTTGTTGGGAAGACAAGTGGACATTTTCACTGATCACAAGAGTCTCAAGTATATCTTCACTCAGCCCAACCTCAACCTCAGGCAGACTCGATGGGTCGAAATGATTCAAGAGTACAATCCGAGTATCGAATATACTCCAGGCAAAGGCAAATGTCATTGCAGATGCTTTAAGCAGGAAAGCTTATTGCAACAGCTTAATTCTCAAGCCTTTCCAACCGGATCTTTGTGAAGCTTTCCGCAAGCTGAATCTCCAAGTTGTTCCTCAAGGCGTTCTTGCCAACCTCATAGTATCTCCTACTTTGGAAGATCAAATTCGTGAGGCACAACTCCTTGATGCCATGGTGAAGAAGGTGAAACGTGGTATCGACAAGGGTCTTTCCAAATACAAGTGCTATCGCATTGATGACAGAGACACTTTGTTCTTCGAGGACCGGATTGTGGTTCCGAAAGGTGATCTAAGGAAAGTCATAATGAACGAGGCGCACAATTCTCTCCTTTCCATTCATCCTGGAAGTACGAAGATGTATCATGACCTCAAGCAGTCGTATTGGTGGACTCGAATGAAGCGAGAAATTGCTCAATTCGTGAATGAATGTGATGTCTGCCGAAGAGTGAAAGCAGAACACCAACGACCAGCTGGTCTCCTCCAACCTCTTGCTATTCCGGAATGGAAGTTTGATCATATCGAAATGGACTTCGTGACTGGATTTCCCAAGTCCAAGCGCGGAAATGACGCTATCTTCGTTGTCATTGACAAGCTCTCTAAAGTGGCTCATTTCCTTCCTATCAAAGAATCCATCACAGCAGCTCAGCTGGCAGAGCTCTACACCTCCAGAATTGTCTCCTTGCACGGCATTCCACAATTGATTTCTTCTGATCGTGGAAGCATCTTCACCTCTAAGTTCTGGGACTCCTTCCAGAAGGCCATGGGCACTAACATTCGCTTCAGCACAGCTTTCCATCCTCAAACTAGTGGCCAAGTCGAGCGAGTCAATCAAATTCTTGAAGATATGCTCAGGGCTTGTGTCATTTCCTTTGGCATGAAATGGGAAGATTGTCTTCCTTATGCTGAATTCTCCTACAACAACAGCTTCCAAGCGAGTTCGGGCAAGGCCCCATTCGAGATTCTCTATGGCAGAAAGTGCCATACTCCTCTCAATTGGTCAGAGACTGGTGAACGCCAACTTCTTGGCAATGACTTAATCACTGAAGCTGAAGAAATGTGTAAAGTCATCCGTGATAATCTCAAAGCCGCGCAATCGCGTCAGAAGAGTTACTATGATAGTAAGCATCGTGATTTGGCTTTCGAGATCGGAGACCATGTCTACCTCCGCGTCTCTCCAATGAAAGGCACTCGTCGCTTCGGTATCAAAGGGAAGCTTGCCCCTAGATACGTGGGTCCTTTCAAGATCATTGGCAAAAGAGGCGACCTCGCCTATCAACTTGAGCTTCCTTCCAACTTCGCGAACGTGCACGATGTGTTCCACGTGTCACAGCTCCGCAAGTGCTTCAAGACGCCTGAGCGCACTATCAACTTCGAAGAGATTGACCTCCAAGAAGATTTGTCTTATCATGAGCACCCCGTTGCTATTCTTGAAGAAACTGAGCGCAAGACTCGCAACAAGTCAATCAAATTCCTGAAAGTGAAGTGGTCGCACCATTCCGACCGGGAAGCCACCTGGGAACGCGAGGACCATCTCCGTTCCGAATATCCAGAGTTCTTTCAGTCCTAGATCTCGGGACGAGATCCTCTCGTAGTGGTGGAGTGTTGTAACACCCCGCATGTAACTTGCCATAGTTGTAACTCCGACTCTTGCCATTTCCGGCTATGCGATATGTTTTTCCCTCCGTTGTCGGGTTTTGTCTTTCGTTTTGTATTTTGTCATGTCATGCATTTTCATATCATGTCATCATGTGCATTGCATTCGCATACGTGTTCGTCTCATGCATCCGAGCATTTTCCCCGTTGTCCGTTTTCCAATCCGGTGCTCCTATCTCCTCCGGTGCACCCCTCTTGTTTTCTTTCGTGTGCGTGTGTCAAACTTTCTCGGAATGGACCGAGGCTTGTCAAGTGGTCTTAATATACCACCCGGAGACTACCGGTCAAGTTTCGTTCCATTCGGAGGTCGTTTGGTACTCCAACGGTTAACCGGGCCTCCGCAATGTCCATTTGAGTATCCAGCAAAAACCCCCTCCAAAACCAGCCCAAAGCCCACCAAACTCTCTTCCATGCTCTAGGTCGTTCGATCACGATCGTGTGGGCGAAAACCGCACCTCATTTGGAGTCTCCTAGCTCCCTCTACCTATTTATATGTGGGCATCCCGAAAACGAAATCGCAGTCTCCCGTAACCCTAAATCGCCTCTCCGCGGGCGGACGTGTCCAGCCGCCGCCGGACAAAACGCGCCGCCGCTCCCGGCCAGTGGCATCGCGCCACGTCACCCCGCCGCCGTCTCCGCCGCGCCAGGCCCGCCGGGCCCGGATCGGGCCCGCGGGGCCCATCTCCGCCGCCGCGCGCCCGCGCCTCCCGCCGCCCGTAGCTCGCCGTGGCTCGCCGCCTCGCGCCGGCGCGCCCCCGCCCGCCGCCGGTCTTCATCACCGCCGCCGCCAAGTTGCCGCCGCCGCCGCCACCGGCCACCGGCCGTCGCCTCCGGTCCGGCCCCGCCGAGCCCCGCCGCCGGCGACCACCTCCGGCTCCCTCGCCCCTCCTCCGGCCACCGGCCCTCGCCTCGCCGGCCCCTCCCTCGCCTCGCCGGCCCGAGCAACTCCTCGCCTGAGATCCCGATCCGCACAGTACGCGTTGACTTCTCCCGACCTCGTTTTTTTTCCTGTCCCAGAATTCCATCAGCAAGTGCCTACGTTCGAGATGCGATAACTTTGTGCATATAGCTCCGATTCGCGCGTATAATATGTCAAATTGTTCACCTCGGGATGCTCTTCATTTTGTTCAATTGCACCATTTTCATTAGAGGTCATCTTGATGCCCAAATCTTCGTTGGAAGAGGGCTAGTTGCTGTTAATCTCTGGTTCTTATCAGAACTTGGAGATTTGTCATTTTTGTATCATTTATTCTGTGCATCTTTTGAGCATGAGCTCTACATGTGTTTTGAAGTATGCCATGCCATCTTTCCAGTGGTATAGTCCATGTATTTTTGTGATCTTTGTGGTGACTAGCACAAGCATGCAAAGTAGGCCCCGTAATATTTCTGATTTCAGGGACTTAGTGATTTCTCTAAGTCCTTGTCTGCTGTAATTTTGTTGCCATGTAAACTTGATGCTACAGAGAGATCCATGCATATTTTGGAGATGTTCAGTAAGGATGTTTTGTAGCTATAGTTGTAATTGATCCATTCCTGCAATTGTTTGCAATTTTAGAGTACCATAGCATGACTCAATCTTGCTCTACTTTTGCTATAAAATATTTCTGGCAGATTCTTAACATGACATGCATTTTTGCCAAGCTTATTGTAGTTGATCCATACATGCTATGCAATTGTTCTTGCCATGGATAGCTTCATAAACATGCCATCTTGCTGTAGGTATGCTTGGTTTGTCATGCATTGCTCTGTAGTGAGTGCATCAAGCTCACAAAGAGGCCTACATATTAATATTTCTGCCATGCTCTGTTTTCTGCTAAGTCTGAAACCTGATAACGAAACTTGCTATGTTTACATGCTTGCCATCATATCTTCTGGTCCTTTTTGGCTTATGGTCAGTAAGGGACTTTTGTCATGTGCATTTAGTAGAACACTACCATGCCTTGTTTTGCTATGTTAAGTTCCTGTAGCATGTTGATTTCGTGCTCTGAACATTGCTACCTGATGCTGATTTCTGCCATGTCCAGTTTTTCACTAAGTCTGTGAACCTGTAATCTTTTGCACTTTTGCCATGCTTGTTTGAGCTTGATATGTTGTGAACTAGCCAGTAGCTCAGTGTTCATCTTTTGTCAAGCATCTCCTGTAGATTACTGCCATGTGCTTTGTTGCTATGTTGGGGTGCTGTAGCATTGTTACTTGTTGCATTTTAAGTGCTATCTTGCTGTTTATCGCAGATTAGTGTCATTCTTGTTTTGCTTGCCATTTGCAAACCGTGCATCCGATTCCGGTGATCTTTATATCGATTTCGACCGAAATCATCTCATCTTTCCAGTGGCATGCTTGGTTTGCCAAGTTACTGCCATGTTCATCATTTTCCTTCCGGAGCACGCATATGCATCGCATATCATATCTTGCATATCATACATGTTTTGCATCATGTTGCTTGCGCATTTCTCGTTGTTGATTGTGGTTCCGTTTGTTTGTGTTCTTGTCTTGGGTAGAGCCGGGAGACGAGTTCGTGAACGAGGAACCTGTCGAGTACGCTTACGAGGATCAAGCTTTCGACAACTCTGAGAATCTTGCAGGCAAGATGACCACCCCTCGAAATCACTTCTATCTTTGCTATGCTAGTTGTTCGCTCTATTGCCATGCTCCGCTACCTATCACTTGCTATATCATGTCTCCTATTTTAGCCATGTCAGCCCCTAACCATCCTTTCCTAGCAAACCGTTGTTTGGCTATGTTACCGCTTTTGCTCAGCCCCTCTTATAGCGTTGCTAGTTGCAGGTGAAGTTGAAGTTTGTTCCATGTCGGAACATGGATATGTTGGGATATCACAATATCTCTTATTTAATTAATGCATCTATATATTTTGGTAAAGGGTGGAAGGCTCGGCCTTATGCCTGGTGTTTTGTTCCACTCTTGCCGCCCTAGTTACTGTTATACCGGGATTATGTTCCTTGAGTTTGCGTTCCTTACACGGTCGGGTGATTTATGGGACCCCCTTGACAGTTCGCCTTGAATAAAACTCCTCCAGCATGGCCCAACCTTGGTTTTACTATTTGCCGCCTAAGCCTTTTCCCCCGGGTTTTCGCGAGCCCGAGGGTCATCTTATTTTAACCCCCCCGGGCCAGTGCTCCTTCGAGTGTTGGTCCGAACCGAGCAGCCTGCGGGGCCACCTCGGGGAAACTCGAGGTCTGGTTTTACTCGTAGCTTGACTTATCCGGTGTGCCCTGAGAACGAGATATGTGCAGCTCCTATCGGGATTTGTCGGCACATTCGGGCGGCTTTGCTGGTCTTGTTTTACCATTGTCGAGATGTCTTGTAAACCGGGATTCCGAGACTGATCGGGTCTTTCCGGGAGAAGGTTTATCCTTCGTTGACCGTGAGAGCTTATGATGGGCTAAGTTGGGACACCCCTGCAGGGTATTATCTTTCGAAAGCCGTGCCCGCGGTTATGAGGCAGATGGGAATTTGTTAATGTCCGGTTGTAGATAACTTGTCACTTGACCCAATTAAAATACACCAAGTGCGTGTGTAGCCGTGATGGTCTCTTCTCGGCGGAGTCCGGGAAGTGAACACGGTCTGTGTTATGTATGACGTAAGTAGGTGTTCAGGACCTCTTCTTGGTCATTGCTAGATGACGTCCGTTCCTTTGCTTCTCTTCTCGCTCTCATTTGCGCAAGTTAGCCACCATATATGCTTTTGCCGCTGCAGCTCCACCTCTTTGCACTTCTTGTCCTATAAGCTTAAATAGTCTTGATCTCGCGGGTGTGAGATTGCTGAGTCCCCGTGACTCACAGATACTTCCAACACCAGTTGCAGGTGCCGACGATGCCAGTGCAGATGATGGCGTCGATCTCAAGTGGGAGTTCGACGAGGAACGTGGTCGTTACTATGTGTCTTTTCCTGATGATCAGTAGTGGAGCCCAGTTGGGACGATCGGGGATCTAGCATTTGGGGTTGTCTTATTTTCATCTGGATTTTGACCGTAGTCGGTCTATATGTTTGTATTTTGGATGATGTATGATGATATTTATGTATTGTGTGAAGTGGCGATTGTAAGCCAACTCTTTATCCCATTCTTGTTCATTACATGGGATTGTGTGAAGATGACCCTTCTTGCGACAAAACCACTATGCGGTTATGCCTCTAAGTCGTGCCTCGACACGTGGGAGATATAGCCGCATCGTGGGCGTTACACGTGTGGACTTCGACGTCTAGCTTGATACCTCAGCTACGATCTTGTGCACTCGGCAGGATCTCGTAGATAGTCAGGCTTCTCAGCCTTTTTCATTTGTAGATGTCTGTACTCAGACATGTTAAGCTTCCGCCTGTGCTTTGACTTGTATGCTCTGAATGTTGGGTCATGAGACCCATGTTTGTAATATCTCGCTCCTCGGAGCCTAATGAATAAATACTTGAGTCGTAGAGTTATGCTGTGATGCCATGTTGTATTTACACATATCGAGCATATTGTGTGTATGATTGAAATGCTTGGTATGTGTGGGATCCGACAACCTAGTTGTTTATCCTTGGTAGCCTCTCTTATGGAAAATGTAGTCCTGTGCTTCCATGAGCCATAGTAGTCCGCTATAGCCCGGTTCACCGGAGTCCTGCTAGCCCAGCACTACTGCTCCGGAACACTTGACTGGCCGGCATGTGATTCACTTTGTTCCTGTGTCTGTCCCTTCGGGGAAATGTCACGCGGTGACATCCGGAGTCCTGCCTAGCCTGCTACAGCCCGGTTCACCGTAGTCCTGTTAGCCCAGTGCTACAGCCCGGATTCGCACGCTACTGACCGACATGCTCGATGTTGATTCATGTATGCCTGTCCCCGTAAGTTAGTGCCACTTTGGGTTCACGATTAGTCATGTCGGCCCGAGTTCTCTGTCATATGGATCCTAGCGACACTATCATATACGTGAGCCAAAAGGCGAAAACGGTCCCGGGCCATGGTAAGGCGACACCCGTGGGAATACCGTGCGTGAGGCCGCAAAGTGATATGTGGTGTTACCGGCTAGATCGATGTGACTTGGAATCGGGGTCCTGACAGCTTTGGTATCAGAGCTTGACTGCCTGTAGGATTACCAAGCCAAACTGGTCGAAGTCATGTCTAAATGCTTTAGTTATATAAGGGAATGATTGTGGCAGGGAACGTAAGGCTCTTTTTACTTCTTTACCTTATGTCCTTCTGATCTGAGTCATCCTATCTTTCCTACGGGGTTAAGAACTAGGCTTCTCATATTTCTATTAGGATCACGTGTTACTAATCCGTAGACTTATAGGATTGATGGTTTCAAGCCTCAGTTCAGTTCCTACTACTTTTGTATGTTGACCATTGATCTCGGAACCTTGATATTGTGATGTAAGTGGTCATGCCACCATTTTTTTGCAGGATGTCTCAAATCTTTTTGAGCATTTACAGCCGTTATGCTGTTCGAGTAATCCCAGGTTTCTAAATAGTCTGATGCATTTGCAAATCCCTTATTTCCGTTCTCGATGTTCCTTTGGGCCAAATTAACCACACTAATTGTCGAGTTGAGGTACTTCGTTGCCTTGGCGTATATGTTGAAGCCATTTTTATGATCCTAGGTGTCTTAGAGAACCACTCAGTATTCTAGCAATGCTTTGTATCCCGAGTGTGATGATTCTGGCCATCATTCTCGAAAGCATCCCGTGATGCTACTTAGTAATAGGTATTCTACTCCCGGGTTTCTGAACCCGAGATTCACCCTACTTACTTCATGTTGATAGTGTTGCTAGTTCCTTTAGGATATTAGTAACCTTTGCGATAGTCCTCGAGGTCCGTGGTATTTCCTTCTTCCAAATACCATGAACTGCATATGGCAGAAGTTCTTTTGAACCAAAAGATCACAACCGGAGTTCTCTTGATGAGTTCTCTGTTATAGTTGTGACTCTGCCAATCCTACCCTTCTGCATGGGTTATCCGGAAGAAATGTTGAGCTTTGCTCGACATACTAATCTATGAATCCACAACTCAGAAAGATATATGTTCCTTTGAGTTGTCCCTCTTGAGTTGTTATCCTAATCTCCATCTATCATTTGATAGTCAAGATCATGTCATGCATTCATGCTCATCGATACCTCATATTCTTGTGGTCTGTCATGCCATTCTATTCTGAAATGACTCCAGTACCTTGTCCACTTCGAGGATTGGGACAAAGTAGTTGTATTCCGTGGACCAAAATGCCAATCTAGCTTTTGCTCTGTTCTACCTTGAAGTGTTACCAACTTTATGTCAAGAATGTAATGAGAATTGCACCACCTCTTATGAATTCTTGATGGAGTGATACTTCTCGCCATCATTATTCGTTCCTCGGTCCAGTGTTGTTGTAACCGAAATGCCGGCAAGTGAATTGTGATGTGTGAAATCAATACTACTAGCAACCTCGTTGCTTGGTAGTTAATGGACAATATTCTCACTCTTAGCGTGCTGGTTATTGAATCATCATCCTAAGATTGGTCGTGCTACCTAGTCCTTATTTCCGGTGCACACTTCGATCAATGAGTTAGGATTGTGCCAATCCCTCTCTTATTTGATCATATCGTCTTGCCCTGAAAAGCAGGGTTATTCCCGAGCTTAGTAACATATTGGTGGTTCGTGATTTCCGGATATCTTCTCGGAAGTATCACCAGGTCGTCACCTGACCGTTATGTTGAGCTCGTGATCAAGTTGGTTTTCTTATAAACCACCCCTTCTCCAAGAATCTGTGTTGGATACCCCTGAGCTAGTTGGTTAAGCTAAACAACAACCTGGAGAGTTGGAAGATAAAAGCTTGCCTAACTTAGTCCATTTAAAGGGATGTCTTGTGTTGTGTGTGTGTTGAAGAAAGATGGTATCTTCATCGATTGGTCCTCGGGATCAATTGTTGGATCTATTGTCTTGTCCAGACTTTGATTTGAGCATGGGCTATCATCAAATCAAATCAGAACCAGTGATGCTCGTAATGTTGTCTTACTCGTGGTTGTTTCCTCGAGCATACACCATTATATCTTTGGGTCTGGCCAATGCTAACACCTTGTTCACATAGTCGTGGAATTCCATTTTATGGAAATCTCGATAAATTGTTGTTGAGCCCATCGACAACATCTTTATCTTCTCCATGATTTTGTTGGACATCAAGCTAATGTTGGAAACTTGTGTAAGCATTTCTTTGTGTTTCGTTCATGAAGCATATGTTTGGATGAGAGAAGTGATTACCTCTGATTCACGTGCATTTGGTGAAAGTTGCCACCGTGAATCGGAGAAAGTTTGTTTTGTTTCCTCTAGAATCATCCCAAGTCAGTCATGCACTCGTCCGAAGTATTATGTGGTTTGGAGACTTGCAACCTTCATTCCATATGTATCCCTAGCATAGCAAGCCACTGATTGACTTGTTCAAGGAGAAGAAGTTCCTTCTTATGAGCTAATCCGGACATATGTAAGGACTTTGTTAACTCGATGATGGTTCCCAACCAGAACTCGGTAGTGTTTCGTTGTAAGACTACTATGTGGTCATGCCTGTCTGGGACAGCCCGTTCACATGTATGTAGCAGAACCAGCTCATGTTTTGGAGCTTGCTATCATAGTTCATTTCCCGAGAATCTCGCAACGTCATCTCGTCGAATTGAGTTGCAAACTTTCTTTTGCTGACATGTTGAGTTTGAAGTATTCTGTTACTAACCAGATCTGAATCTCAGGCAGATATGATGGTTGGAACATTCCCAACATTTGCATTTTGTTCCCAGCTTGCACCGTCGTTGTGCCAATTTCCCATGGGCTGCCCTTCTCAGCAGTTGCTGTCCAGGATCATATTCAAAAGTGTACTACCTTGTGTCCCATCCATTTCCGATGATAATCAAAATCATTCATCGCGTTGTCTTCAACAAGGTAGTCCACATCATCCATTCGAATCCGGATATGCCATTCCTTTGAACTCCACCAAACGATCGATTGTGATTGCCTTAGGCTGGTATAGAGAGTTTCAACGACCTTGGAATCAAAAGTAATTATTTTTGCCACTTAAGAGAATAGTTCTATGATTCACCTTCTCTAAGGTTCCCCGTTATGGCATAAAGGGCAATTACCTTCCTCGTTACCTTGAGACTGTCCACCATCTTCTTAAACGTGGAATTGTTGCTTACCAAATTGAACCTCCGTCGTCTGTCCTTCCATCCCTCCCGATGGGTGTTTGTGTATCAGCTCGAGAGATGTTCTTACATCTCACTCAATGAGTTGATCTTGAGTTGCTCGATCTTTGAGAAGATCGATTCCTGTAGAATTTCTTTTGTCATCAATGTGTTGGGTGAAGATCTTGAAAACTAAGACATCAACATAAATTTGAAGCAAGGAATCAACGTTCCTATGAAGGGCAATTGGATCGAGAAGATTGTGTTAGCTTTGTGTCCCCTCTGTCTTCTTAACTCACGTCTTGGATCTCGGGACGAGATTCTTTTTTAGTGGGGGTGAGTTGTCACAGCCCTAGAATTCTGCATGTAATTAGTGGCATTGCATCCATGCATCTTTTTCAATTTCATTTAATCTTGAAATGGGGATGTTCAAACCCTAGCATCATTTGAATCAAACTAGGTTCAACTAAAATTTGCATTCAGTGAAACCAAAATGATCTTTATTGATATTTCGTATTTTTGGCAAGGGCTTTGATCCAAACCAAAAATAATGAACATTTTTAAGGAATTATTTTGGGCATTGAATTTAAATAAATATTGTATTTGGATTTGGTTTTATATTCTTAATATATGGAATATAATTTCAGATAACTCTGAAATAATTTATGTGCCTTTGGATCATCCCATTGTGCAATATAAAAATATTCAGAGGAATGTTGTCACTGTTTTTACATTTGTTGGAATTTAAAAACAGTGGCAAAATGAATAAATAAAAGAAAACAAACTGAAAATAAAACAGAACAGAGCAGAAAGAACTCACCTGGCCGAACTTACCTGGCCGGCCCAGCCCAGCTGGCCCCTGCCAGTAGGCAGAGGTAGGGCAGCGAGCGCACCCGCCCGAGCGGCCACATCCTGCTTCGCCGTGTCGACGCCTCCTTCCTCCCAACCCCACGCCCAGGAGATGTGGACGAGGCCCGTGCTAACCCCCCTTCTCCCCTGGCCTTTTCCCCCTCTCCCTCCTCGTTCTCCGCCCGAACAGAGAGCCCCGCAGGCCACCGCAGCGCGGAGCTCACTACCGATGTGGTCACTGGCTTCCCCTCACCTCCCCACCTTGCGTGAGAGCTCTGCCTCGAAGTCCTCTTCCTCATCGCTGAGCTGCATGATGCCGGGAGCCGTGTACCGGCGTCCTCGCCTGCTTCTTCAAGCCTCGGCCGTGAAGATCTCCAGCGACCGTACGCCATCGTCAGCGCGTCCCCGAGCCCGCTAAGCTGCTCTACCGGCCCGCCGTGAGCTCCGCCACACTCTCCCCCTAACCCCGCCATCTTTTGCGTCCGCCAGCTAGCCCCCCCGACGAAGCCGAACTCCGGCCGCCGCCGTGAGCTCGCTTCCGGCGGGCTCATGCCTCCCTGTGCCCTCCTGTGGCATCCCCTGGATGTGCGGGACCGTGGGCTACGCCCCGGTGCCCTTCCCCGCCACTCCCGTGGCCTTGCGACGCGTCTCTGCCGTGCCCAGGGGCCACCGGCGGCTAACCGCCGGCGTAGCCGGTCATTAGGGCCTAACCACCCTTTTAACCCACTCCTAGGGTTAATGACAAGTGGGCCCTGTTTTCTTAATTAAGTCGGCTAATGAAATAATTAGGTTAATTAAGCTTTGTTAGTTCACTTTCCAGCTGACATGTGGTTCCCGGCCGTCGGGTTTGGCCCTGGCTGACTGTGTTGACCTGCTGACGCCATGCTGATGTCACACTGACGTAGTAAACTGTTTCTGGATTTTAAATAAATCTAAATGATTTATTTATTTTCAGAAATTTGCCTAAACTTCTAAAAATTAACCGTAGCTCCAAATCAAATAATTTATATATGAAAAATCATCAGAAAAATCCAAAGAATCTGAATATTGCATTTTCATGCATGTTTGAACAATTGAACCTCACTGAATAGGACAATTCATGATTATGGAATAAATGGTAATTAGTTTTGGAGTTGGAATTTGCTATAGGTTTGAATTCCACTTCAATGAATATGACTAACTGTTGCACTAGGTCAATTCAGTACCTTAATATGACATATCATTCATATGAATGTGCATTACATTGATTGTGGTTCCTTTTGTGTTTGCCGGTGGTTGTTCCCTCTTAATGGACGATGTTTCTGGCGACGTGATCGATGACACTGATGAAGAGCTATACTATCTTTAGAAGTGCCAGGCAAGGAAAACCCCCTTGTTCATTCCGATACAATCCCACTCTCTCACTCCTGCTCTCTTTTTCTGCATGAGGACAACAACATTTCAACTGTTACATGTTGTGGTAGCTGAACCCCTTTCCTCTGCATGACCTGTCATTGCCACAGTAAATAGATGAAACCCACTAGCATGAGTAGGAGTTGTTTGAGCCCTGATGTGCCTATTCATTCATGCTTGTTTGTCATGCCTGCTATCGCTTAGAGTTGAGTCAGGTCCGATTCATCGGGGATGAATCGGAATGTGGTGAACATGTCCTACTGTTGAGGGCTAAGTGTGTGAACACGATTTGGTAAAGGTAGCGGTGAGACGCCATGTAGGAGTACATGGTGGGTTGTCTCATTGCAGCCGTCCTCAGGAACTGAGTTCTGTGTTTGTGATCCATGAACAGTTACTACCACACATTGGGCTCCGGGCGCTTCAAGCTCTCTCGACTTATTAATCAACCTGATCATTGTCCAGGAGTTGCAACTAGTTTCTGGTGTTTGTCGGTAGTTCTAGTAGTCTACCAAGTGGCACCCGGTACAGGTGGGCTTGGGACAGACTAGGCACCGTGGCATGGTGTACCAAGCATAGATCCATCCGTCGAGGTGGGCTTGGGAACCCTACACACATCGTTTGGGGCCGTGAGCAACACCCCGGCCGGATCTCCTTGCGGATGGAACCAGAATAGGCGATAAACCTGGACTAGAGACTTGTGTGGTTAGTCAGGTCGTGGCCGACTCCCTCACCAGGCTTCCGCTTGAAGGTTGCCGAGATACACGACGTGTACATGGTGGTAAGTGGCGAGATCATGTGTGAAGAAGTACACCCCTGCAGGGTTAACATCATCTATTGGAATACCCGAGTCCGCGGAAAGGACTTCTGGGTTGCCTGTACAGTTCATAGACAAGTGAAAGTGAATACTCTAAAATGCGCAAGATAAGCGAGAGTGATATGGATGGCGTTCTCATAGGGAGACGGGAGCAGATCCATAGTGGTGTATTGAAATGGTGAATATGTGGACTCGTGTGCGCCACCTCAAAATAGTTAGTTGCAGTCGTAGTTCAGGATAGCCACCGAGTCAAAGTTGGCTTGCTGCAGTTAAACTCCACCACCCCCTTTGTTGATACCGATCCATATGTAGCTAGTTCTGATGTAAGTCTTGCTGGTACATTTGTACTCACGTTTGCCTATTTTATGTTTTGCAGAGAGACGTCAGTCTCGCTAGTAGTTCCGTGTGGACTTCGACGTTTAGCTTGATACCTCAACTACGATCTTGTGCCCTCGGCAGGATCTGGTAGATAGTTAGGCTTCTCAGCCTTTTTCATTTGCAGATGTCTGTACTCAGACATGTCAAGCTTCCGCATGTGCTTTGACTTGTATGCTCTGAATGTTGGGTCATGAGACCCATGTTTGTAATATCTCGCTCCTCGGAGCCTAATGAATAAATACTTGAGTCGTAGAGTTATGCTGTGATGCCATGTTGTATTTACACATATCGAGCATATTGTGTGTATGATTGAAATGCTTGGTATGTGTGGGATCCGACAACCTAGTTGTTTATCCTTGGTAGCCCCTCTTATGGGGAAATGTAGTCTTGTGCTTCCATGAGCCATAGTAGTCCGCTACAGCCCGGTCACCGGAGTCCTGCTGGCCTAGCACTACTACTCCGAAACACTTGACTGTCCGGCATGTGATTCACTTCGTTCCTGTGTCTGTCCCTTCAGGGAAATGTCACGCGGTCACATCCGGAGTCCTGCCTAGCCTGCTACAGCCCGGTTCACCGGAGTCCTGTTAGACCAGTGCTACAGCCCGGATTCGCACGCTGCTGACCGACATGCTCGATGTTGATTCATGTATGCCCGCCCCCGTAAGTTAGTGCCACTTTGGGTTCACGACTAGTCATGTCGGCCGGGTTCTCTGTCATATGGATGCTAGCGACACTACATATACGTGAGCCAAAAGGCGCAAATGATCCCGGGCCATGGTAAGGCGACACCCGTGGGAATACCGTGCGTGACGCCGCAAAGTGATATGAGGTGTCCTGGAATCGGGGTCCTGACAATATTTAAATTATTTTATATGTTATTATATATTGTTGTTGTTGTCATCGTATATTTAACAGATACTTGTATATGTAAGAAAACAATATCCCACATCTTATTAACTTATAAAAATAATTTCTTAACAATAAAATTCTGGATTTTTTTGGCAACGAAAATCCTGGTGATTGTGTACAAAAGCTTGGTAAGATTTAAGGACCAATGTAATAATAAATCACTTATTATTTAAATATATTTATAACAAAATCCTTAGCCCCTGTTTATTTTTTGATAACATTGCTGCGCCCAACGGAACATTATAATTAGAATCAGCCCAGCAAAATCGTGTATTTCGAGAAAGTGCAAATGGCCTATAATTTTTTAGGAAAAAATAAATGGGCCGCATGGACACTACATTATTTGTTCACCCAGCCCGGCAAATGGACTGTAATTCTAAAAAAAGAGATCAAATTCACTGTAAATTCTGAAAAATGGGTTGAATACGTGCCACTTTTTTGGAGGCTGAAATGTGGGCCAATAGGTCGAAGCAAACACAAGTCGTTGTCAACTTAGTCAACAAATGATTCTGACATCGTTAGCTGTTGGATTTACATCCAACGACTGGCATCCATCTTCAATCCCTCGTCTTCTTCCTCCAGCGCCGCCGGGACCACCTGCTCCCGCCTCCTCCTTCGCTGTGAAGCGCTACCCTACCGTTGGCCAGGCCATCCCTCCACCCTGTACACCTCCTTTTCTTCTCCACCGACTGCCGAACCACAACGCACTAGAACCAGTTAACCCTCGTACACCTCTCCGTCTGCGACTCTACTCCCATGTCTTTCCATCTCCGGCTCGTTGCTGTTCGGGGCCTCGTCGTCGTCCACCACCTTGGATGTGCTCGGCGCGGAGTGGTCAACGTGGTCAACGAATGACATCCATCGGAAGTAGACTGTGCGTGGAGAGGCTGACAGCTGGGTCCACGGCCGCACACAAGGAAATGCCTCCTTATTATGCGCAAAATAATGATTCCTCCACCTGACAGCTGGGACCCACCGGAAGGGCCGCTGTATTTCGTGAAAAAAACGCCCCCCCGCTGGCCGGTCGAACCCACTAGCTATATCTTCGCACGCAAGGAAGTGCCTCCTTATTACGCACAAAACAATGAATTCCCTCCTGCTAGCTGGGACCCACCATAGTGGGAGGCTGACTTGTGGGCTACTAAGTTGACGGGGATGGAGGGCTTTGTCAACTTAGTCAATATGAACGATTCTAGCTCCAGTGACCGTACGATGTCCATCCAACGGCCTTAGTGCTTCTTCAACCTCTGGTCTTCTTGCTCCAGCCGCCCAAACCAGCGTCGGTCGTGTCGCGTGCTCTTGCCTCCCGTGGCCGACTGTGATGCTGTGGAGGCCTCACCGCCCCTACTACTCCCACCGCTGGCCAGGCCATCCCTCTACTCACCCACACCCCATGTTATTCTGCGGCGACGGCAGCCTCACACCGCAGCCGAACCAGTGAACCCTCGTACTCCTCTCCGCGTGGGCATCCACTGCCCTGTCTTCCCCGCCTCCGCATCGTCCCCTTCCTAGGCCTCGCTGTTGTCCACCGCCCTGGTGCTCTCGGCGCGGCATGGTCAACATTGTCAAGGAATGACTTCCATCGGAAGAGTACTATACGTGGAGAGGCTGACAGCTGGGTCCATGTCCACAGCGAGGAAGTACCTGTTGGGGAATGTAGTAATTTCAAAAAAATTCCTACGCACATGCAAGATCATGGTGATGCATAGCAACAAGAGGGGAGAGCGTTGTCCAGGTACCCTCATCGACCGTAAGCGGAAGCGTTATGAAAACGCGGTTGATGTAGTCATACGTCTTCACAATCCGACCGATCCAAGTACCGAACGCACGGCACCTCCGAGATCAGCACACGTTCAGCTCGGTGACGTCCCACGAACTCCGATCCAGCAGAGCTTCATGGGAGAGTTCCGTCAGCACGACAGCGTGATGATGGTTGATGTTGCTACCGACGCAGGGCTTCGCCTAAGCACCGCTACGATATGATCGAGGTGGATTATTGTGGCGGGTGGCCCCGCACACGGCTAATAGATCAATGATCAACTTGTGTGTCCATGGGGTGCCCCTTGCCTCAGTATATAAAGGAGGAGAGGTGGGGAGGCCGGCTGGCCCTAGAGGCGCGCCAAAGTGTGGAGTCCTACTAGGACTCCAAGTCCTAGTAGGAGTCCACCAAGAGGAAGGGAGGGAGAAGGAAGGAGAGGGAGGAAAGGAGGAAAGGGGGGCCGGCCCCCTAGTCCAATTCGGTTTGGGCTAGGGGGCCGCGCGCCTTGCCTTGTCCTGCCTCCTCTCTTCCACCACTTGGTCCATGAGGCCCAATAGTTCTTCCCCCGTATTCCCGTAACTCCCCGGTACTCCGAAAAATACCCGAATCACTCGGAACCTTTCTGATGTCCGAATATAGTCGTCCAATATATCGATCTTTATGTCTCGACCATTTAGAGACTCCTTGTGATGTGCCCGATCTCATCCGGGACTATGAACTACCTTCGATACATCAAAACACATAAACTCATAATACCGATCGTCACCAAACGTTAAGCGTGCGGACCCTACGGGTTCGAGAACTATGTAGACATGACCTAGACTCATCTCCGGTCAGTAACCAATAGCGGAACCTGGATGCTCATATTGGCTCCTACATATTCTACGAAGATCTTTATCGGCCAAACCGCATAACAACATACGTTGTTCCTTTTGTCATCGGTATGTTACTTGCCCGAGATTCGATCGTCCGTATCTCAATACCTAGTTCAATCTCGTTACCGGCAAGTCTCTTTACTCGTTCCGTAATACATCATCCCGCAACTAACTCATTAGCTGCATTGCTTGCAAGGCTTATAGTGATGTGTATTACCGAGAGGGCCTAGAGATACCTCTTCGACAATCGGAGTGACAAATCCTAATCTCGATCTATGCCAACCCAACGAGTACCTTCGGAGACACCTGTAGAGCACCTTTATAATCACCAAGTTACGTTCTGACGTTTGGTAGCACACATCTGGTATTCGGGAGTTGCATAATCTCATAGTCACAGGAACATGTACAAGTCATGAAGAATGCAATAGCAATATACTAAACGATCGAATGCTAAGCTAACGGAATGGGTCAATCAATCACATCATTCTCTACTGATGTGATCCCGTTAATCAAATGACAACTCATATCTATGGCTAGGAAACTTAACCATCTTTGATTCACGAGCTAGTCAAGTAGAGGCATACTAGTGACACTCTGTTTGTCTATGTATTCACACATGTATTATGTTTCCGGTTAATACAATTCTAGCATGAATAATAAACATTTATCATGAAATAAGGAAATAAATAATAACTTTATTATTGCCTCTAGGGCATATTTCCTTTAGTCTCCCACTTGCACTAGAGTCAATAATCTAGATTATACAGTAATGATTCTAACACCCATGGAGTCTTGGTGCTAATCAGGTTTTGCTCGTTAGAGAGGCTTAGTCAACGGGTCTGCAACATTCAGATCCATATGTATCTTGGAAATCTCTATGTCTCCCACCTGGACTTGATCGCAGATGGAATTGAAGCGTCTCTTGATGTGCTTGGTTCTCTTGTGAAATTTGGATTCCTTTGCCAAGGCAATTGCACCAGTGTTGTCACAAAAGATTTTCATTGGACCCGATGCACTAGGTATGACACCTAGATTGGATATGAACTCCTTCATCCAGACTCCTTCATATGGTGCTTCCGAAGCAGCTTTGTACTCCACTTCACACGTAGCTCCCGCCACGACGCTTTGTTTAGAACTGCACCAACTGACAGCTCCACCGTTCAATAAAAACACGTATCCGGTTTGCGATTTAGAATCGTCCGGATCAGTTTCAAAGCTTGCATTGATGTAACCATTTACGACGAGCTCTTTATCACCTCCATAAACGAGAAACATTTCCTTAGTCCTTTTCAGGTATTTCAGGATGTTCTTGACCGATGTCCAGTGATCCACTCCTGGATTACTTTGGTACCTCCCTGCTAAACTAATAGCAAGGCACACATCAGGTCTGGTACACAACATTGCATACATGATAGAGCCTATGGCTGAAGCATAGGGAACATCTTTCATTTTCTCTCTATCTTCTGTAGTGGCCGAGCATTGAGTCTAACTCAACTTCAAACCTTGTAACACAGGCAAGAACCCTTTCTTTGCTTCATCCATTTTGAACTTCTTCAAAACTTTATCAAGGTATGTGCTTTGTGAAAGTCCAATTAAGCGTCTTGATGTATCTCTATAGATCTTGATGCCCAATATATAAGCAGCTTCACCAAGGTCTTTCATTGAAAAACTCTTATTCCAGTATCCTTTTATGCTATCCAGAAATTCTATATCATTTCTAATCAACAATATGTCATCCACATATAATATTAGAAATGCTACAGAGCTCCCACTCACTTTTTTGTAAATACAGGCTTCTCCAAAAGTCTGTATAAAACCATATGCTTTGGTCACACTATCAAAACGTTTGTTCCAACTCCGAGATGCTTGCACCAGCCCATAGATGGATCGCTGGAGCTTGCACGCTTTGTTAGCATCCTTTGGATCGGTAAAACCTTCTGGTTGCATCATATACAACTCTTCTTCCAGAAATCCATTCAGGAACGCAGTCTTTACATCCATTTGCCAAATTTCATAATCATAAAATGCGGCAATTGCTAACATGATTCGGACAGACTTAAGCATCGCTATGGGTGAGAAGGTCTCATCATAGTCAACTCCTTGAACTTGTCGAAAACCTTTTGCAACAAGTCGAGCTTGGTAGACAGTAATATTAACGTCAGCGTCAGTCTTCTTCTTGAAGATCCATTTATTCTTGATGGCTTGCCGATCATCGCGCAAGTCAACCAAAGTCCCCACTTTGTTCTCATACATGGATCCCATCTCAGATTTCATGGCCTCAAGCCATTTTGCGGAATCTGGGCTCATCATCGCTTCCTCATAGTTCGTAGGTTCGTTATGTTCAAGTAACATGACCTCCAGATTATCGTACCACTATGGTGCGGATCTTACTCTGGTTGACCTACGAGGTTCAGTAGTAACTTGATCTGAAGTTACATGATCATCATCATTAGCTTCCTCACTAATTGGTGTAGATGTCACAGGAACAGAATTCTGTGATGAACTACTTTCCAATAAGGGAGCAGGTACAGTTACCTCATCAAGTTCTACTTTCCTCCAACTCACTTCTTTCGAGAGAAACTCCTTCTCTAGAAAGGATCCATTCTTAGCAACGAATGTCTTGCCTTCGGATCTGTGATAGAAGGTGTACCCAACAGTCTCCTTTGGGTATCCTATGAAGACACATTTCTCCGATTTGGGTTCGAGCTTATCAGGTTGAAGCTTTTTCACATAAGCATCATAGCCCCAAACTTTAAGAAACGACAACTTTGGTTTCTTGCCAAACCACAGTTCATAAGGCGCCGTCTCAACGGATTTAGATGGTGCCCTATTTAACATGAATGCAGCCGTCTCTAAAGCATAACCCCAAAATGATAGGGGCAAATCAGTAAGAGACCTCATAGATCGTAACATATCTAGTAAAGTACAATTACGACGTTCGGACACACCATTACGCTGTGGTGTTTCGAGTGGCGTGAGTTGCGAAACTATTCCGCATTGTTTCCAATGAAGACCAGACTCGTAACTCAAATATTCTCCTCCATGATCAGATCATAGAAACTTTATTTTCTTGTTACGATGATTTTCCACTTCACTCCGAAATTCGTTGAACTTTTCAAATGTTTCAGACTTATGTTTCATTAAGTAGATATACCCATATCTGCTCAAATCAGCTGTGAAGGTGAGAAAATAACGATACCCGCCGTGAGCCTCAATATTCATCGGACCACATAGATCAGTATGTATGATTTCCAACAAATCTGTTGCTCGCTCCATTGTTCCAGAGAATGGCGTTTTAGTCATCTTGCCCATGAGGCATGGTTCGCAAGTACTAAGTGATTCATAATCAAGTGATTCCAAATGTCCATCGGAATGGAGTTTCTTCATGCGCTTTACACCAATATGATCCAAACGGTAGTGCCACAAATAAGTTGCACTATCATTATCAACTCTGCATCTTTTGGCTTCAACATTATGAATATGTGTATCACTACTATCGAGATTCAAAAAATAGACCACTCTTTAAGGGTGCATGACCATAAAATATATTACTCATATAAATAGAACAACCATTGTTCTCAGATTTAAATGAATAACCATCTCGCATCAAACAAGATCCAGATATAATGTTCATGCTCAATGCTGGCACCAAATAACAATTATTCAGGTCTAAAACTAATCCCGAAGGTAGATGTAGAGGTAGTGTGCCGACGGCGATCACATCGACTTTGGAACCATTTCCCACGCGCATCGTCACCTCGTCCTTAGCCAATCTTCACTTAATCCGTAGTCCCTGTTTCGAGTTGCAAATATTAGCAACGGAACCAGTATCAAATACTCAGGTGCTACTGCGAGCTTTATTAAGGTACACATCAATAACATGTATATCACATATACCTTTGCTCATCTTGCCATCCTTCTTATCCGCCAAATACTTGGGGCAATTCCGCTTCAAGTGGCCAGTCCCTTTGTAGTAGAAGCACTCAGTCTCAGGCTTAGGTCTAGACTTGGGTTTCTTCTCCTGAGTAGCAACTTGTTTGTCGTTCTTCTTGAAGTTCCCCTTATTCTTCCCTTTACCCTTTTTCTTGAAAATGGTGGTCTTGTTGACCATCAACACTTGATGCTCCTTTTTGATTTCCACCTCCGCAGCCTTTAGCATTGCGAAGAGCTCGGGAATTGTCTTATCCATCCCTTGGATGTTATAGTTCATCACGAAGCTTTTTGTAGCTTGGTGGTAGTGATTGATGAATTCTGTCAATGACACAATCATCAGGAAGATTAACTCCCAGTTGAATCAGGTGATTGTTATACGCAGACATTTTGAGTATATGCTCACTGACAGAACTATTCTCCTCCATCTTGCAACTGTAGAACTTATTGGAGACTTCATATCTCTCAATCCGGGCATTTGCTTGAAATATTAACTTCAACTCCTGGAACATCTCATATGCTCCATGACGTTCAAAACGTCGTTGAAGTCCCGGTTCTAAGCCGTAAAGCATGGCACACTGAACTATCGAGTAGTCATCAGCTTTGCTCTGCCAGACGTTCATAACATCTGGCATTGCTCCTGCAACCGGTTCAGCACCTAGAGGTGCTTATAGGACGTAATTCTGCTGTGCAACAATGAGGATAATCCTAATGTTATGGACCCAGTCCGTGTAATTTCTTCGATCATCATTCAACTTTGCTTTCTCAAGGAACGCATTAAAATTCAACGGAACAACAGCACGGGCCATTTATCTACAATAACATAGACATGCAAAATACTATCAAGTACTAAGTTTCATGATAAATTAAAGTTCAATTAATCAAATTACTTAAGAACTCCCACTTAGATAGACATCCTTCTAATCATCACGTGAGATGGAGTAGTTTTCAATGGTGAACATCACTATGTTGATCATATCTACTATATCATTCACGCTCGACCTTTCGGTCTCAGTGTTCCGAGGCCATATCTGCATTTGCTAGGTTCGTTAAGTTTAACCCGAGTATTCTGCGTGTGCAAAACTAGCTTGCACCCGTTGTGTATGAACATAGAGCTTATCACACCCAATCATCACGTGGTGTCTCGGCACGACGAACTTTGGCAACGGTGCATACTCAGGGAGAACTATTGTACCTTGAAATTTAGTGAGAGATCATCTTATAATGCTACCATCAATCAAAGCAGAATAAGATGCATAAAAGATAAACATCACATGCAATCAATATAAGTGATATGATATGGCCATCATCATCTTGTGCCTTTGATCTCCATCTCCAAAGCACCGTCGTGATCACCATTGTCACCGGCGCGACACCTTGATCTCCATAGTAGCATCGTTGTCGTCTTGCCAACTATTGCTTCTACGACTATCGCTACCGCTTAGTGATAAAGTAAAGCAATTACATGGCGATTGCATTTCATACAATAAAGTGACAACCATATGGCTCCTGCGAGTTTCCGATAACTTGGTTACAAAACATGATCATCTCATACAATAAAATTTAGCATCATGTCTTGACCATATCACATCACAGCATGCCCTGCAAAAACAAGTTAGACGTCCTCTACTTTGTTGTTGCAAGTTTTACGTGGCTGCTACGGGCTGAGCAAGAACCGTTCTTACCTACGCATCAAAACCACAATGATATTTCGTCAAGTTAGTGATGTTTTAACCTTCACAAGGACCGGCGTAGCCACACCCGATTCAACTAAAGTTGGAGAAACTGACACCCGCCAGCCACCTGTGTGTGAACCACCTCGGTAGAACCAGCCTCGCGTAAGCGTATGCATAATGTCGGCCCGGGCCGCTTCATCCAACAATACCACCGAATCAAAGGATGACATGCTGGTAAGCAGTATCACTTGTATCGCCCACAACTCACTTGTGTTCTACTCGTGCATATAACATCTAGGCATAAACCTGGCTCTGATGCCACTGTTGGGGAACGTAGTAATTTCAATAAAATCCTACGCACACGCAAGATCCTGGTGATGCATAGCAACGAGAGGGGAGAGTGTTGTCCAGGTACCCTCATAGACCGTAAGCGGAAGCGTTATGAGAACGCGGTTGATGTAGTCGTACGTCTTCACGATCCGACCGATCCAAGTACCGAACGCACGGCACCTCTGAGTTCAGTACACGTTCAGCTCGGTGACGTCCCACGAACACGGATCTAGCAGAGCTTCATGGGAGAGTTCCATCAGCACGGCAGCGTGATGAAGGTGATGATGTTTCTACCGATGCAGGGCTTCGCCTATGCACCGCTACGATATGACCGAGGTGGATTATGGTGGAGGGGGGCACCGCACACGGCTAAGAGATCAATGATCAACTTGTGTGTCCATGGGTTGCCCCTTGCCTCAGTATATAAAGGAGGAGAGGAGGGGAGGCCGGCCGGCCCTACAGGCGCGCCCAAGTGTGGAGTCCTACTAGGACTCCAAGTCCTAGTAGGAGTCCACCAAGAGGAAGGGAGGTTGAAGGAAGGAGAGGGAGGAAAGGAGGAAAGGCGGGCCGCCCCCCTAGTCCAATTCGGTTTAGGCTAGGGGGCCGCGCTCCCTGCCTTGTCCTGCCTCCTCTCTTCCACCACTTGGCCCATGAGGCCCAATACTTCTTCCCCCTTATTCCCGTAACTCCCCGGTACTCCGAAAAATACCCGAATCACTTGGAACCTTTCTGATGTCCGAATGTAGTTGCCCAATATATCGATCTTTACGTCTCGACCATTTAGAGACTCCTTGTGATGTCCCCGATCTCATCCGGGACTCTGAACTACCTTCGGTACATCAAAACACATAAACTCATAATACTGATTGTCACCGAACGTTAAGCGTGCGGACACTACAGGTTCGAGAACTATGTAGACATGACCTAGACTCATCTCCGGTCAATAACCAATAGCGGAACCTGGATGCTGACATTGGCTCCTACATATTCTACGAAGATCTTTATCGGTCAAACCGCATAACAACATACATTGTTCCCTTTGTCATCGGTATCTTACTTGCCCGAGATTCGATTGTCGGTATCTCAATACCTAGTTCAATCTCGTTACCGGCAAGTGTCTTTACTCGTTCTGTAATACATCATCCCGCAACTAACTCATTAGCTGCATTACTTGCAAGGTTTATAGTGATGTGTATTACCGAGGGCCCAGAGATACCTCTTCGACGATCGGAGTGACAAATCCTAATCTCGATCTATGCCAACCCAACGAGTACCTTCGGAGACACCTGTAGAGCACCTTTATAATCACCCAGTTACGTTGTGACGTTTGGTAGCACACAAAGTGTTCCTCCGGTATTCGGGAGTTGCATAATCTCATAGTCATAGGAACATGTATAAGTCATGAAGGAAGCAATAGCAATATACTAAACGATCGAATGCTAAGCTAACGGAATGGGTCAAGTCAATCACATCATTCTCTAATGGTGTGATCCCGTTAATCAAATGAAAACTCATGTCTATGGCTAGGAAACTTAACCATCTTCGATTCACGAGCTAGTCAAGTAGAGGCATACTAGTGACACTCTGTTTGTCTATGTATTCACACATGTATTATGTTTTCGGTTAATACAATTCTAGCATGAATAAAAACATTTATCATGAAATATGGAAATAAATAATAACTTTATTATTGCCTCTAGGGCATATTTCCTTCAGTACCTCCTTATTACGCGGAAAATAATGATTCCTCCACCTGACAGTAGGGACCCACCGGACGGGCCACCGTATTTCGTGAAAAAAACATTTCCCCCCTGACTGCTGGGACCCACCAGCTACATCTTCGCACGCAAGGAAGTGCGTCGATATTACGGGCAAAAAAATGATTCGCCCCCTGACTGGTGGGACCCACCAGCTGCATCTTCGCACGCAAGGAAGTGCCTGACAATCGGGACCCACCTGGTCGAAGCGTACGTAGCATTGTCATTCTGGTTGCGAACGTGTACGTACATACGATCGGTCTCTCTGCAGGCTGCAGCGATGAACCGTGGCCGTGTAAAGAAGGGCACGTGTCGTAGTAGAGGCGCGCACATAGCATGTACACGTACGTACAGCCAGGGTGCAAGAAAGTAAATATGGCCACGTACGTAAATACGAGAAGGGTCTCGAACGCCTACTCGTGCATACGTATGGCCAGGGCTCCTGTACATGGCTGGGTCAGAACGGAGAAAGTGCGTCGTCGTCGTGTTCAT
The DNA here is from genome assembly GCF_018294505.1 of Triticum aestivum. NCBI lineage: Eukaryota > Viridiplantae > Streptophyta > Magnoliopsida > Poales > Poaceae > Triticum > Triticum aestivum. The sequence goes on along the minus strand of NC_057814.1, from coordinate 131,199,968 downwards.
GGGGAGGCAATGGAATGCGTCGTGTTCATAGGGAGGCAACGAAATACGTCGTGTTCATCGGGAGCCAACCGGCTTGGACGGAACAACCGATGGAAACGAGGCCTGGCGTACCACAGAACGGATGAAACGGCCTTGTGTTCGACCGGCCATGATCGAAACGGGATCCTGTTCATCAGGACGGGTCTGGCGTACCGCAAAACGGAGGAAACGGACTTCTCCTGGACCTCCTACGGTTGAAACGGGTCCTGTTAATCGGGAGGGGTGTGGCGTACCGCAAAATGGAGGAAACGGACTTGTGTTGGAGCACTACGGTCGAAACGGGGGTCCTGTTCATTGGGAGGGGTGTAGCGTACCGCAAACCGGGACTCCACGGCATCCTGTTCATCTCCATCATCGACCTCCTCCAGCCTCCACGGGCTACTGTTCATCCACCGTCGACTGTCTCCATGGGCTACTGTTCATCCATCGTCGGCCTCCTCCAGCCTCCACCAGCGACTGTTCATCCACGGGCTCCTGTTCATCCAGCCTCCACCGCTCCTCCACCAGCTACTGTTCAACCAGCCCTCTCCACGGGGTCCTGTTCAACCACCCCTCCACGGACAACTGTTCATCCAGCCCTCCACCGGCTACTGTTCAACCAACCCTCCACGGGGTCATCCTGTTCATCCAGCCCTCCACGGGGTCCTGTTCATCCACCCCCAACCGGCTCGATCGATCGGGATCCTGTTCATCTAGCGGCAATGGCCTCTAGTACCACGGGGTCCTGTTCATCCAACCCCCCACGGGGAACTGTTCATCCAACCCCCCAACAACGCTCACTGTTCATCAAGAGGCAGCAGGTTCGATCGGGTTCAGTTAGCAGCAGTAGCAAAGGAATCGGTCGATCGGGTTCAGTTAATAGCCATCGACCAATCGCTCGGGTTCAATAATGCGTAGCCTGCAGTGCAATCGCTCGGGTTCAGTTAGAGCCCAACGTCTCGCTGGGGTTTAGTTAGAGCGCAACGCCTCGCACACGCGCGTATGTGTATGAGAGAAACGCGCATCGCTCGGCCCCCGACCACCCACCGTAACCGGGAGCACCCCGATATTTTCCTCGCCCTCGCCTCTACCATGATTTTCCCGTCATGGACGGCCCAAAGAATGTCATGCAGCTGCGTCTCCGGCCCTCCCAGGATGAAAAGCGCATTTTATGTCATGATTTTTTGTCATAGAAGTAGGAGCCCACCACATCTATGATGATACCGGGTTCTGTCACAATTATCGTCATAGAAGTGTCATAAGTATGAAAGAAAACAATTGTTGGGCCCAAAATGTCATGGATGTGTCTTTTTTTTGTAGTGGTCGTGGTACGAAGAAGCGCAAGCACCCCGCCGAGACTACCGCAGACAAGCTCAAAGCCATCGCCCAGTCCAAGCCCCCTCTCCGGGATCCCTCATTAAGCTAGTCTAGGCAATATCTCTTCTTGACGATCTTTTCCTCGATCTTGATCGTGTTTTTTCATCTAACACGCAGTACTACTAGTACTAGTACAACTTTTTGGGTGATCTTGCATTTGATTTTTGTGTGCCAAATGACGGTTCTAAATTCCTCTTTTGACCAAAACATGCGAGAGGTTGACACTGATTTCTTATAGATTACTTTCAACTAATTTATGAACATCAATGCTACCTTTGAAGAGGGTATATTTGCCTCAGTAGCTTGTGTTATGGATATTGCAAGTAATCCCTCTGCTCTCATACCTTTGAAGACATGTTCCAGTGTCTTTGTTCACTCATTTCTGTGCATATATGTAGTCATATATGGAGTAAAAAATCGAAAATCATCTTATATTTCTGAATGGAGGTAGTAATAAAATATTTGGTTTCTGTTTGAATTAGAACCAGGTCCGTGGTGGAGATGAAGTTCTCAAAGTCATGCCATGTGAACTGGAAGACCTGAGGATGAGTTCTACTGCTAAACAATCCAGCCGATGTGTCCTTGTTGCCATGTGTCCTGAACTAGTGTTTTCCTGTAGCAGTGTTGTCAGGCGTGTTCTCGAGGCTATACTTGACCACAACAATTTCCTTGATGTGCCTCGATTATGAAGGGTGTGGTTCTTGTAAAGCTTCCCGACAAACCTGATGCGGCCTATCTTCATCGTCATCTCTATGATTGGAAAGACCACTCTGTTAGGTTCTCCAAGGTTGACGAGATGGTGATGGTGCAGGTAGACATCTCTCATGAAGTCCATGCCCTAGTCAGTTATGTGGGGTTCATCCCGTAGGTCGGTGGCAAGAAATAGTCTGCAGAGTTTAATTAGTGCAACTTTGCTTGTCTGTAGTAAGTACCATTGTTCAGTACTTGATTTGTGTGTGTGAACCCTGTATTGTTTAGTACTGCTGCTTTTGGTGTGTGGCGAGTCCTGAGAATAGTCTATGTTAATGTCTGTCCACCCAATTCAGTCTATATATTTTGAAGTATCCAGATCATATTTTTTGTGAGGACGGTTTATCAATTATGAGTATGCTCCAATATCTGTATGCATTGCAGGGTTTATCGCACCCACCAGGATTTCTAGTCCCATGGATGTTCGGTCCATATGATTTGTCACGAGCTTTGGACTGTCCTGCTTGTGGGAGTGGGCGGGGGCCCTGCATGCCACGCATAGTTGGATGATCAATCTTCTGTTTAGTACTTCAACATAGTGATTTCCTGGTAAGGATTCACGCATGTCACATCAAGTAAATCTTATTGATTTACTGTCTAAATCTCATTGATTTAATGTCATGTTTTCTTGCTTTTGATGCAATATTACGATGCAGGTTTTGCCATGTGACATTCATCGCAGAATAAACTGTTTGGTTTGCTCTATGATGATTATTTTTGCAGGTTTTACTTCTTCGTGTCAGTAACGAAGGCACTGTCCATCACTTATATTACTGGACACAATTGGATCAGTCTATTGTCTGAGTACAGTCTGAAGCCCTATGATGAACTGAAGTTTGGTTTAACAAACATGCCACAAATAGTCCTTCTCGTGTTTAAAAGAAATGAAGAAAAAGACTGGGTCAAGGTCACGGATCCTAGTCAAGTTACAAAGTTGATCATAGTAGACCAAAGATGATCGATGCTGTCTCGCACATCGGTACCACCTTTAGCAACGGATCGAGCACCGGCACCTTCTCCGACGGCACTTCCTCTAGAACTGATAGCGGGAGTAGCTCCGTCTGATCCAGCTGACGTGTCAAGACCATGATCCTAGGTCACACCAATCTAGCATGTAACACATCATACCACTTTGCGGCCTCACGCACGGTATTCACAAGGGTGCTACTTACCTGGCCCGAGACCGTTTGCGCCTTCTGGCTCACGTATATGATAGTGCCTCAAGCATCCATATGACAAAGAACCTGGGCTCACATGACTAGTCGTAAACCCAAGGTGGCGCTAACTTACAGGGACAGGCATACATGACCCAACATGTCGGAGTAAATAGCCACGGGTAGCCTAACCGACTCCCCCTGGCTCTTCGAAAAATTATCAGGCCATTCGAGCCTTCAAGCATACAGAGCGCAGGGCCGCCTTCCCCCGCCCGGCTATCCCCAGGGCCGACTACCAGAAGGCGAACCAGCCTCAGAAACCTTCCCCAAGAAAGCTACGAGATGGCCTACTCCAGGAAGCCGGCCCCAAGAGGACCGACTCCTAGAAGCCGGCCATGAAGAGAGCCGACTCCCAGAAGCCGGTCAAGACTACACCCACCAAGACTGTACCCACATAACGGCGATAAGACGGCGCGTGGCCGCAGTACAGCCCACTACCCCCGAATCTCGAAGTAGGCATGGCCACAGGGCGCCATACGGGCCAGCCATACCCCGTCCGGCGCGGCACTGTAGCCATGTTGGCCTCGATGTCACCCACGACAGGCGCCAGTACGTCCCGCGGGCGGTGGGCCCCTTTAGCCAGAGAGACACTCGAAGGCGGCCTAGCCTCCCCTAGTCGGCTAGGGGCGTGGCCGGCTCCCAATAGCCGGCTACTCCCTCCCACGAAACATGTGCCTCATTAAGGAGACAAGACGAGGTAAGGCTCCCTTTAGCACTGTAGCCACGCTTACCTCGACAAAGCCCTCGTCATCAGAGGCGAGGCAACAGTAACCAGCCGCCGACAAAGCCCCCAAGCGGTGGGATCGGCCTGTCGGCCAAGAGGCCTGCAGCCGGCGGGACCCACCAGTCGGCGGGCCCCAATGGCCGGCGGAGATGCCGGCGAGCATACACACTAACGGCTGGGACCCGCGCCCAGCCGGATTACCATTGTACCCCTGGGGGGTAGGCCTATATAAACCCCCCGGGACACCCATGCAAAGGGTTGATCACATAGAGTTTCACACACCACATAGAGAGAACAGGAGAGCTAGCCTTGCCCTTCTTCTTCCTCTAGCCAAACAGCTCAAGGAGCACTTGTAGCTACTTGTACTTATCTAGTGATCATGCGGAGACCCCGCAGAGCAGGACCAGGGCTGTTATCTCCACGGAGAGCCCCGAACCTGGGTAAGATCCGCCGGCGTGCATGTCGTCGCCTTATCCCGTTTTCAGGCACCGGCGATGTCTTACTGGCTCCCACAATGATAAGCCACCCGTTGGCATATATCGCACCTACCACCCGACATTTGGCGCCCACCGTGGGGCCAGGTGCACCGTCGTCCGGAGACCTGTTCTGGACGGGAACCCTTTTCCTCCCCCGCGAGCGTAGCCAGCCTGCTACGACCGATGGCGCTTGCCCCGACGCGCTGCAAGGCGTCGGCAACGCCTGCGTTGCGAGCTACCTGGCCGATCTTCTTGGCGAGACTCGCATCTCCGACGAGCCCGCATCCGACGCGGGCACGGACTACCCCGAGAGCCGCCTCGTCAGCCTCCTCGACCAGCTTCACGTCTCCAGCGAGCTTGCTGTGGACTTGGAGTCGGTCGGCTCTACCGACCCGATGCTTGTCGACTCCGACACGCCATCTGTTGAGGATATAACCATTAGAGTCACCCGCCTAGGAGGGGCCGGGTTACTCATAATGGTCATCACGCGAAACCCGGTACCGAGCTTGAAGACGGCGGGTCAATGATGGGCTTAAGACCCAGAGATGGCTTAAGGCCCGTAGTAATAACCGCCATTATGGTGGAACTTGTAGTGTAAGGCAAGAACAGTTGAGAGTCCGAGCCGCACACTCTTATGAGCCGGCCGGGACTCCGAGAGCCGCTGGGCGTCAACCTCTCTATATAAAGGGACGACCCGGCGGCGGTTTAGGGACAAGTAAGATCTCGTCGAGAGCCAGGCATAGCGATTAAGCTCCCTGGTCATCGAAACTGTAATCAATACCACCTCAACTGGACGTAGGCTTTTACCTTCACCGTAAGGGGCCGAACCAGTATAACCCCCGTGTTCCTTGTGCCGTTTAACCCCTTTAAGCTTCCTAGCTGTGATGGCTCCACGACTAAGTCCTAGCTCGAGGACATCTGCCGTGACAATTCCACAACAGTTGGCGCCCACCGTGGGGCCAGCGCACGGTGGATTTGAGTTCTTGAAGGGCAGCTTCGAAGGGATCAAGGGATACGCTGTGGGCCGGATGACCAAGAGTCGCCGCGGCAAGCTCTACATCGACGATGCAACCTGGGGCCCCGACGCCGGCTCAATCGAGTACGGGTACCGGGTCCCCTTCGGCGGAATCCACGTCTTCATTGGCAAGATTGGTGAGCCGGGCCCTGAGCCGGATCTCTGCACCGATCTCATCAAGACGGCTCAGCGTGCACGACCCGCCCGGGCTCTACCTGCCTTGAAGCATGCTTTCGTGGGATGTGTCCATGGAGGACTCTCTGAAGGGTCTGGATCTGGTGATGAGACGGCTGCCGGCTCTGACGGCGAGTCGGCTACGGATGAGTCAAATTCGTTATATCAACTTCAGGATGGCAGGCTCAGGGGCTGTTCCGACGGCGACAGCATTCCGGACCTCTTTGAACCGCCGAGCCGGGTTGGAATCTTCATGGCCGGCGCGCAACCTGTTCAAAACCCCGCCTCCGGGTCAGGAAGCCCGGTGCCTTCGCCGGCTCAGGTGCTGATGGATCTCACAGACAAGATGACGGTCCTGTTAACCGCTACGGTGGCTCCGGTGGATCAAGTTCAACATGACGCGGAGGTGGCACACTTAAAGTTGGATCTAGCAAAGGCCAAGGAGGATCTGGCGGCGGAGGGGATCAGGATGGCTGCAGAGAGGGCGGCTCTCGACGCCCAGACTCAGTTGATTTAGGCACAGTCCTTTCGGCTCACGATGGATCAGAACGCGTCCAATGAGGTCATGAGAAGGAGGCATGAAAAGGCCCAATCTCGACTCCCTCCGATTTACGATCCTCGAAACCTCTTCAACACGCCGGGTGCAGGGTCTAGTAACCCGCCGGAGATCATAGTGCCCGGGGCCGGGAGGCCAATTCAGCCCCAAGTGATGGGACCTCCCCGGGTGAACCCTGCCCCGCCTCAGTACGTGCCAATACCACCGGGTCATTATGCCAACCCATTGGAAAACATGGTCGTTGCGGCGGCACGGCTGGCGGCTCTCCCAATTGATGGCGACTCTCCAACGGCGGTTGAAACCCGCCGGGTCAGAGAACTTCTTCAGACAGCTCTGGCGCAGCAAGAGGCGTACTCTTATAGCCGGGACAGGATTCATTCAACCCCTCGTCCAGGCCGGAGCCCGAGTTATAGCAGACACATGGTCTCAGCGACCGGCTCAAGTAATGTCCGACGCCCTGACTTGCCACCTGGCCACGGCCTGGCTCATAATGGAGCTTTTCATGCGGTGGACCAAGACAGAGCACGGCAAGAGGCGGAGCAGGTGCCTCAGTTGACGGCTTACCAGCCACCCCTGGCTTATCCGACGGCTTCCATCGACATGGGTATACCTACAAGGACCGGAGGTGTTCCTTGTCTGGTGCCGGCTCTCCATAACGAACGTCTGCCCAAGGATTTCAAAGGGCCAAGGAAAGTGCCTAACTACACAGCTGATTTACAACCCGGAGCCTGGATCAAGAGTTATGAGATGGCCATGGAGTTGCTGGAGGTCAGCCAAGCGGCAATGGCCAAGTACTTCACCATGATGTTAGATGGGACTGCCCGCACATGGCTGAAAGGGCTGCCACCGAATTCCATCGGGTCTTAGGCTGAGCTGAAAGCCCGGTTCATCCAAAACTTCAAAGATACCTGTAGGCAGTCTATGTCCATCGTTGATCTGACTAACTGTAAGCAGCAGGAGGGTGAATCCACAACCCATTGGGTTCGCCGGGTCAAAGAGATAATACATTCATCTGATAAGATGGATGCCGGCTCTGCAGTCCTAATGTTGGAGCAGAATTGTCGTTTCCTGCCCCTGAAGATGAAACTCGGGCGGCTCAAGCGCGATTGCAATGATATGGGTACGCTGATGGCGGCTCTCATCAAGTACGCCAATTCTGATAGTACCAAGGACCCCGCGTCAGATGATGAAAGGACAGGGAAGGGAAAGAAGAACGGAAATGGCAAGGGTCCTCAGCATAACCCGGCGAACCAAGGAGGTAACAAGCGTAAGGCTGATGGCAGCATGGAGTTTGTGGCCAATGCCAGCTCACAGGGTAACAACCAGCGACGTAAGGGGAGGCCACCTCCCCGAGCTGGCGGTTCAGGCCCAACGCTTGAGCAGTTGTTGAATGAGCCGTGTCCAAGGCATGGCTCTAGGGAGAAGCCAGCTACTCATCTATGGAAAGATTGTTCAATCATGAAGGCCTTCAAGAATTCCAATGCCTTTAATGGGAACAATGGTTCGGGCGGCGGCTCAGGCGCCGGCGACTTTCATGGCCCGGGCGGCGGCTCAAATTCCAATCCTCAGAATGTTCAAGGGGGCTTTAATCGGCAATCCGGCCAGGGTCATCAGCAGCAACAGGGGGGATACCAGACCAATCCAAAGCACCTCAATGGTGGACAGTATCATGTGTTTACTACCAGTCTGTGTAAGCGAGATCAGAAGCTTCATAAGAGGGCTGTGAATGCTGTTGAGCCGGCGGTTCCACGCTATTTAAGATGGTCTGAGCAGCCTATTGTGTGGAGTAGGGAGGATCACCCTCCCCGGGTTGATAATCTGGGTCACCTGGCCCTGGTGGTGGCTCCTCAGGTGGGAGGATATAAGTTCACTAAGGTTCTCATGGATGGAGGCAGCAGCATCAACATCCTCTATTATGAAACCTTCTGTTGCATGGGGTTGATTGATAAGAACCTCAGCCAGTCCAATACTGTTCTCCATGGTGTGGTGCCTGGTAAGTCGGCTTATCCAGTTGGTAAGATCGAACTGAAAGTGGCCTTTGGAGATGAGTACAACTACAGGGTGAAAAAATTGACCTTTGAGGTGGTCAAGATAAGAAGTCCGTACCATGCCATATTTGGGCGGCCGGCTTACGCCAAGTTCATGGCACGGCTGTGTTACGTATACTTACAGCTCAAGATGCCGGGTCACAATGGGACCATTACGGTTCATGGCAGCCGAAAGATAGCCTTGGAGTGTGAGGAAGGTGACGCGGCTTATGCAGAATCTGTTTGTGCAACGGAGGAGCTGAAATTTTACAAAGACAATGTTGACCCAACGGATATGACATCTATGAAAAAGCCGACCACGGAGCATGAGCCGGCAATGAAATTTAAGTCAGCTGATGAGACTAAACTTGTTGATTTCGTTCCAGGTGACTCATCTCAGCAGTTTAGCATCAGTGCCAATCTGGATCCAAAATAGGAAAGCGCGCTCATCGAGTTCATCTGTGGGAATAGGGACATTTTTGCATGGAAACCTTCTGACATGCAAGGTGTAAATAGAGAACTCGCTGAGCACACTCTCAATATTGATCCGAAATTTAAGCCGGGCAGGCAATTCCTTCGGCGTTTTAATGAGGAGAGGCGGAAAGCCATTGGTGAGGAGGTGGCCCGGCTCTTGGCGGCTGGGTTTATTGTCAAAGTCTTTCATCTAGAATGGTTAGCTAACCCGGTGCTCGTGCTCAAGAAGAATGGCACCTGGCGGATGTGTGTGGACTACACGGACTTAAACAAGGCGTGTCCGGCTGATCCTTTTGCTCTCCCCCGTATTGATCAAATCATTGATGCCACAACGGGTTGTGAGCGTTTAAGTTTCTTGGATGCGTATTCTGGATACCATCAGATTAAAATGGTAGTTAAGGACCAGGAGAAGACGACGTTCATCACTACCTTTGGAGCCTTCTGTTATGTGTCTATGCCTTTTGGACTCAAGAGTGCAGAGGCGACTTACCAGCGTTGTGTGCAGAATTGTCTTCATAACCAGATTGGGCGCAATGTTCACGCCTATGTGGATGATATCGTGGTTAAGTCCAGGGAGAAGGAGACCCTGGTAGATGACCTTAGAGAAACCTTTGATAATCTCCGGGTTTACAAGGTGATGCTTAACCCGGCCAAGTGTGTTTTTGGTGTTCCTGCAGGCAAGCTCTTGGGTTTCCTGGTTTCTAACAGAGGCATTGAAGCTAACCCGGAAAATATAAAGGCAATCACCTCTCTGGCAAAGCCGGCGTGCATCAACGACGTCCAGCGTCTAGCAGGCCGCATCGCTGCTTTGAGCCGGTTTATAAGCCGTTTGGGTGAAAAGGCCATGCCACTTTACCAGTTGATGAAGAAAGCTGATGACTTTGTCTGGGATGATGCTGCTAATACTGCTTTTGAAGATTTGAAGAGACAGCTGCCTGAGCCCCCCGTCCTTGCTGCTCCGGTTGACAAGGAGCCCTTATTATTGTATGTAGCTGCTAACACACGAGCCGTCAGTGTGGCTGTGGTGGTGGAGCGCAAGGAAGAGGGTAAGGAGTATCCGGTTCAGCGGCCGGTTTATTACGTCAGTGAAGTGCTCATCGAGTCCAAACAGCGGTATCCGCATTGGCAAAAGCTTGTTTATGGTGTGTTCATGGCAAGCCGGAAGCTTAAGCATTATTTCCAAGGTCACCCCATCACTGTGGTTAGTTCTGCTCCCCTTGGAGATATCATCCAAAACAGAGAAGCCACAGGAAGAGTCGCTAAGTGGGCTATAGAGCTTGGGCCTCATGGTCTGAAATACGTACCGTGCACTGCTGTTAAATCTCAAGCTTTGGTGGATTTCATCAACGATTGGACAGAGCTACAGGTGCCCGAAGAAAAGCCGGATAATACATATTGGACTATTCACTTCGATGGGTCTAGGCAATTGGAGGGCTTGGGGGCTGGAGTTGTATTGGCTTCCCCTAAAGGTGACAAGTTTCATTATGTGCTACGGTTGATGTTTCCTTGTACTAACAATGCGGCTGAGTACGAGGCCTTGCTCCATGGTCTTCGGGTGGCTAAGGAGATGAGCTTGAGCCGGGTAAGGTGCTTCGGCGACTCAGACTTAGTGGCTCAACAAGTATCAGGCAAGTGGGATTCCAAGGACCCTCTCATGGCGGCTTATCGCCGGGAGGTTGATGCCATTGCTGGACATTTTCAGGGTTACCAAGTAGAGCACATCGACTGTAGGAACAACGAGGCGACTGATGCACTAAGCCGGCTGGGCTCTCAGCGAAAGCCGGTGCCGCCTAATACTTTCTTGGACATCTTGCATAACCCTTCTGTTAAGTTACCTACAGAGGAAAACTTGGCTATCCCTGACCTGGGAGCACAGTTGGTGGCGGCTCTTCACATCACCCCAGACTGGACAGTACCATATTTGGCTTACATGACCCAGGGAGAGTTGCCTGAGGATGAAACTTTGGCCAGACAAATAACCCGGCGGTCTAAGTCAATGATAATTATCAATGGTGAGCTACATCGCCGCAGTGTCACTGGAACTTTCCAGCGTTGTGTTTCCCCTGAGGAAGGCCAAGATATTTTGCATGAGATTCACGAGGGGGAGTTGTGGCAATCATGCCGGCTCAAAATCTCTTGTGGCCAAGGCTTTTCGTCATGGTTTTTATTGGCTGATAGCTCATGCTGATGTGGAGGACTTGGTCAGTAAATGTGATGGTTGCCAGAGGTTCTCGCGACGGGCTCATGTGCCGGCTCAGGAGCTGAGGATGATACCAATCACTTGGCCATTTGCGGTCTGGGGGCTTGATATGGTTGGGCCTTTTAAAAGGTCCAAGGATAAGAAGACCCACCTTTTGGTGGCAGTTGACAAGTTCACAAAGTGGGTTGAGGCAGAGCCAGTTAGCAAGTGTGACACGGCCACGGCGGTTCAGTTCATGAAAAGGGTGATATTTCGCTTTGGCTTTCCACACAGCATTATAACTGACAATGGTACCAATCTGTCTAAGGGCGCTATGGAGGAGTTTTGTCAACGAGAGCATATTCGACTTGATGTTTCATCAGTGGCTCATCCTCAATCCAATGGTCAAGCTGAGAGAGCTAATCAGGAGATCTTGAAGGGCATTAAGCCCCGGCTTTTGGTCCCTTTGCAACGGACGCCGGGTTGTTGGGTGGAGGAGTTACCCTCCGTGTTATGGAGCATCAATACTACTCCTAACAGGTCTACGGGTTACACGCCTTTCTTCATGGTTTATGGAGCGGAAGCAGTCCTCCCCAGTGACATCCGTCATGACTCGCCTCGAGTGGCGGCTTATGTTGAGGCGGATAATGAACAGGCGCGCCAAGATGCTCTTGACTTGTTGGACGAACAGCGTGACGTGGCAGCAGCTCGCTCAGCGATTTACCAACAAGACCTGCGCCGTTATCACAGTCGCCGGGTTAAGTCCCGGGTCTTCCAGGAAGGTGATCTGGTGCTCCGGCTCATCCAAGATCAAACAGATGCACACAAGCTATCCCCGCCTTGGGAAGGGCCCTTTGTGGTCAGCAAGAACTTGCACAACGGGTCATACTACCTTATTGACGTTCGGGAGCATAAAGATTCACGCAAGTCGGAGGAAGAGACCCGTCGGCCGTGGAACATAGCTCAGCTTCGGCCTTATTACACTTGAGCCACCGGCTCTCATAATGTACATATTTCTATAGCCATGTATATATTATGTTAAATAATAAAGCAGGACCTCTGTCCTTTTCTCCTCCAAAGGTAAACGTGTTATTTCCATTACAACATCACATGGTCACTTGGAGGTGGATCCGGCTTATGATCGTATTCGAATCTAGCCGTAAACAATATAATCACCTGGGGGCTTCCTGTTCAAACATAGGTCGTATTCGAACCAAAGAGAACATAGCTGTCGATACCCACTTGATTGGCAAAGTGCCGAGCTCATTGGGGAGTTTTCTTTGATCATATTTTAATCATAGCTCAACCCCCTTTGGGAACCGACGTGGATTGCATTCAAATCAGCGTCGTTAAACAACTCTTAAGGTCATTTGGGGGCTTCCTGTTCAAACATGGGTCGTATTCAAACCAAAGAGAACATAGCTGTCGGTACCCTCTTGATTGGCATCGCCAAAGCCACTGGGGGCTATATGATCGCATTCGAATCTTAGCTTAACCCCTTTGGGACGGTTCTCTGGTCGTATTCGAACCGGAAGCCCCTAAGTTTTTGATCTTCTGACTTACAACAAGTTCTGTTGGTCACATCAACAGTGTGCTGGGGCGGCTCTTCCTTTGCCGACTTAATTTTGATTCACAACGTTGATAACACATAGTAAGTATTCTTGATGCTGGTAAACCAGAGTTGAGATCTTCACCTCATTATTCGGGTTACATAAACCGGAAATATACTTGAAGGCTTGTAAGTATGCTATTATGGTTACATCCAAGATATAATTGAGGGCCAGTCTTTGGTGATTTTTACTTCATATTCCGGGTTATGTATATAAGGTCTATGATTCTCAGTGCGGTAAGCCACCTAGAGACTTGTGACTTGTTTTCTATGCAGGATGGTTAAAGACAGCTATTCGAGCTTAAGGACAATAAATGATCAATTATGACCCGGAGGATATTAAGGAAGCAACTTCAATGGAGTTAAGCATTCAACACGTGCACGATGGCATCACAAGGTTAAAATGTTTGTCCTACTCTATTACAAGACTCCCCGAGTCCAAAAGGTGAGGCATTGTTTTAAAGGCGTAACCATGGGCCGCCTAAGAGTCAAGATGCTTGCTGGGTCGAAGCTTCCGGCTCATCCCTCTCCGCTCCTCCGGCTGTTCCCATGACCTGGAAGGTTGACGATTTCCAGTCAATGCCGCTCAAAGCTTCAAATTGAGCCTCCTCATCAATTAACCCGGCCGGGTCAACTTCTGGGGCGAAGGTATGCTTACGAGTCGGAGGGATCAAGCTGATTGCTTCGTAGCGTGGAGTGGGGATCCTCTGATTCTCCGAGTCATAGCCCGGCTGATACTTGGTAAGGTCGGTGTCATTCCCAATCGAGGTAGCCACCGGGCGCACACTCTTCACACAGGCAGCAAAGTCTTTTTGATCAAAGGGAGTACCGTCTTCCTTCAGACTGGGGTATCCAAGCGCGATCTCCGCCGGGTCTAGCTCCGGGAGGAAAGCCTTGGCCCGGCTCAGAGCAGCTATGGCTCCGGCTCTTGCAGAGGCCCGTTGTAGCTCTTGGAAGCGCTGAGGAAGAACGGCAAGCCGCCGAAGTACGTCCGCCAGGTGAGTCGGAACCTCATTGGACAGGGCTACAACGGCCAAGGCGCGCTGTGACCCGGTGTAGAGTTGCTCCACCAAGGTGTACACGGCCTTCAGCTTGGTCAGCACATTCTGATTGAGGTTGGCGCTTCTGGGACCTGTTTAACAAAGTAAGGTAAGCCGCTAGCAATGATGGGACTTATGAGACATAAAGAATGTAAACTTGTTGAAAGCCTGCAGAATGACTTACCGAAGATTGCGGCGACCATTTGTGACACATGGCGTTTTAAGCCGGAGAGTTCGGCGGTTCTCTCCGTCAGAGCCGCCTCCGCCTGGTCGGCCCGGCTGACCAGAGCAGCTTTCTCCTCGGCCCAAGTCTTCCTTTCGGTTTCAAACTTCTTCTTCAGCTTCTCTTGTGCAGCAACACTGAACTCAAATTTAGCGTTGGCCTTCCGGGTCTCAGTTTCCTGAGTCTTCAGGCGGTTCTTCAGCTCAGAGATCTCAGCTTCAAATTTCTTGCAAGCAGCCTGTACAAATTCCGGGTTATAGTATGAGTAATTATTATACAACATTAAAGTCCCAAGCACTTTCCAAGCAAAGACACTTGGCACTTGGGGGCTAATGCATGTTGAAAGGTTCTATTTACAAATTGCCGGTTCATGAAAGTAAGCCGGAAGTTAAGTCTACAACATATTCTATCATCAGTGGTAGACTTGGGGGCTAGCATGGCGAGAATGACTATGGAGTAAGCAAGAGAGTGGTACCTCAGGTTTTTGCTGTATTTGCTTTACCATGTCAATCTCTAAGTCCCGGCTGTTGTGCACTTGACCAATGTAACTTGAGACGATGTCTCCAATGCTCAAATTCGCATAGTCAGTGATCTCCAGCCTGGCCCTGCGGCGCTCCAACAGTTCTTCTTTGGCGGAGCATTTGGCCAGCGCAGTGGGTCTCCCCGGCTCGACAAACTCTGTCTGGGTGATTACGACGTCCGGGTCATCGGCCGGCTGAGCTGGGCTGGGGATCTCCGGGTTAGGGGAAGTCTCTATGACTGGCTCGTCGGTTGGAGCGGTGGCTTCAGGAGCAGAGGCAGATGGCGGCTCTTGAGCTGAAGTCTCCGGTTCAGTTAGGACCGGCTCTTCAACCGGTTTATTCTTCTTCGCCCTCTTGCTGAGCTTTGCTTGGGCACTGAAAGGACAAAAAGATTAGTACGGAAAACATAAATAAGATAAGCACAAATGAGATGATTATCATTACCCGGGTGCGGTCTTGAAAGCTGGCAAGTTAGATTGCATAGAGTCACCAGAGGAAGGTGAAGTTTCCTGATAATTTGAAACAGAAGAGTTGAGCGGTTGACGAGTAACGCCTGCCAAAGGATGAAAAGGATATAAGTCGGAGATAACCTCGGTCCGGCACTTCCTTGATGCTTCAGGTAAGCCGGAGGAGAGGTCCGCATCCTTGTTGGTCCGGGTGTGCCTCCGGCTCTCGTGAATCTGTTGCTTGAAAAGAAATTGAGGATCTTGATAAGCTAAAGGATGTGAAAATCTTACTTTCCGGGTTACTCTTCGGACTTTTGGCCTTGGCAAGGGCTCCGAGTCGGAGGAAAGTGTAGTTACCTCTTCAGTTACCGGGTTACTAGCTCCGGTGTCCTCCTGCTGATAATCAGTGTTGATAAGGCGGATAAGAACAAACAAGAAACAAAGGAAGAGCTTAAAGGATCAAGGGTTACCTCTCACTCGGAGCTATCATCCAGTTGAAGCAGCTCTGAGGCGCTAGGCCTACTTCCCTTCTTACGGGGAGCGGCTCTCCTGGCGGCTTTCTTAGCCTTCCTGTCTTTTTTAGCCGCCTCATGGTCATATCTGACCTTCCAGAACTTGTCATTAGCCTGAAAAATACAACAAAGATTTCTTAAAGATCAGATGAAAACTATTAAAAGGAAAACCAAGATGTTCAGGTCGGTGGCTTACCGCCGGAGCCGGGTTAGCTTGGCAGAAGGGGTTTAAGCCGGTCCTCCCACAGTCGGCTAAGCTCTCATTCAGGAGAGACTTGGTCATGTCATCCACGACGTCCTCAGGAAGATCATTGGGGCTGTGCCGCAGAGGGTCATCCTTCCGGCCCGTGTAATCACACATTAAGCCGGGGCGGCGGCTCAAGGGGATCACCCGCCAGGAGATCCAGACCCGGACCAGATCAATGCCGTTGAGGCCATTTCCCAGAAGATCCTTGATCTTATTGATGGTGGGGATCAGAGGTTGACGCTCAACTTGAGACAGTTTGTCTGGCAGGGGTGATTTGGCTCCAGACGTAGGGCACGAAAGCCGGGCAGAGGGCTCTCTTCAGCCGGAGAAGTATCCTGGCAGTAGAACCATGTTTGGTTCCAGTCCTTTGGATGGCTTGGCGGCCCAGCATAAGGGAAGAGGCAATCTCTCCGTCGTTGAATGGAGATTCCACCAAGTTCCAAGCTCAGCCCGTTGGCGCACTCGTTCTGGCGGTTCAGATAAAACAGCTCCCTAAAGAGCAGTAGGCTGGGCTCTTCTCCAAGATAGACTTCGCAGAATACTTGAAAATTGCAAATATTTGACACGGAATTGGGTCCTATGTCTTGCGGCCGCAGATCAAAGAAGTTCAGAACCTCTCTAAAGAATTTTGAGCCGGGCGGTGCGAAGCCCCGGTTCATGTGATCAGCAAATATCACTACTTCGCCATCTCTAGGTTGAGGTCTTTCCTCTGACGGGTCAGGGGCACGATAAGACATGACCTCCTTCTTGGGCAGGTAACCCGTCTTCACGAAATCGGCTAAAGTGTCATCAGTGACATTGGATCTCATCCAGTTGCACGTGATGGGTGCCTTGGGAGCCTTGGGTGGCATTGTGAAAGATGAAGCCTATGACAAAAGGGAAATGTCCGGTTCAATTATAAGCCGGAGGAGATTTACAGTTCAACTCTCAAAATGGCGGCTTATGAAGGGGCCTAATGATACATGGCTAATTCCGCCGGGTCATCTAAGCCGCTGTGGGCATCGTGAGTAATTCAAGTTGTCTACAGCTTGATCATAAATGAGCTGGAAGCTTTACAGCGCGTGGCTTCTTTTAAGCCGGAAACGAGAGCCGCCATAGCTAAACAGATGCAATTTTTGACTAAGTGTGGCGCAAACAAGTTTCACAGACCGCGGTAATTATTTTCGATGAAACGGTCGGTTAAAAAGAAAAATTTCTAGACCTAGAACTGACGCAGAAGAAGTTCATGGATTCAGAACGGGATCTTACTGCAGACAAAGGGGATCTACTAGCGTAAAAATGGATGCGCCACAACTACCGCAGGAGCTCCGTACTACTTTTGGATCAAACATGACTGTAGTGCAAGAACTACAGGGAACTCGAGAAGAACAGCGAAGAACAGTGGAACCCTAAATGCGGATCTACGGTGGAGAGGTGCAGGGACTTACAGATGCGGAGTTACTGCGGAGGTTCGTCGCGTTTTTCTGGTCACGTCAGGTTGATGCAGCGGCCTGAGTTGGTGAAGACGAGGAGACCCGCGGCGGCGGCGGCAGAGCTCGCGCGGCAGTACAGTGGCGAGAGGAGGAAGACGATGGAGGCGACAAGTAACTGGAGGCTCATGGGCCAGGCTATTTATAAGGTGAGGCTCATAAGTGGGCGCGAGAAACGAGGAGGCCACGGCGTGATTATCTCGCCACAGAAATGCCTCGATTTTCGGGATGGCCATTAAAGATAAGATCCGTTGAGGATATGGTGGAATAAAAAATGAACTTAATGGAAGATGACGTCATGGTGGGTTACCAGGAATCCAGAAGATGACGTCACGGCGGGTTATAACTTTCGCACGGATATAAGCCGGAAGATTTTTTTCTCTCTCAAAGGAATTGAAGATTGACATGAACCGGTTCAAATCAATCTGGGGCCTAATGTTGAGGATATAACCATTAGAGTCACCTGCCCAGGAGGGGCCGGGTTACTCATAATGGTCATCACGCGAAGCCCAGTACCGAGCTTGAAGACGGCGGGTCAATGATGGGCTTAAGACCCGGAGATGGCTTAAGGCCCGTAGTAATAACCGCCATTATGGTGGAACTTGTAGTGTAAGGCAAGAATAGTTGAGAGTCCGAGCCGGACACTCTTATGAGCCGGCCGGGACTCTGAGAGCCGTTGGGCGTCAACCTCTCTATATAAAGGGACGACCCGGCGGCGGTTTAGGGACAAGTAAGATCTCGTCGATAGCCAGGCATAGCGATTAAGCTCCCTGGTCATCGAAACCGTAATCAATACCACCTCAACTGGACGTAGGCTTTTACCTTCACTGTAAGGGGCCGAACCAGTATAACCCCCGTGTTCCTTGTCCCATTTAACCCCTTTAAGCTTCCTAGCTGCGATGGCGCCACGACTAAGTCCTAGCTCGAGGACATCTGCCGTGACAATTCCACGACAGCATCGCTCGACGCCTACCCCTCCGACGTGGTAGTCTTCGACGACCCTCTCCCTCGAGCTGACAGTGGCAGCAGCGCTGTCACTGAGGTGCTCGTCATCAGCCACGCCGCCGACTCGGGCGAGAACGCCCACGACGCCCTACAAGCGGCGATGCATGACTTGTCCGTCCCCATCCCGGCCGACGCCGACATCGAGACTCTAGAGGCACGCCGCCTCGCCTTCATCGCGGAGGGCCAGAAGATAGCCTCCATGAGACGCCTCACTGAGGCTCACCAGCGCGAAGTCGACCGCGCCGCCTTTGGTACGCCGCCACATGGCGGGCCGAGCCGAGCCGGCCTCGTCAAGAAGCGCGGCGCGGCCATTGCCAGCATGCTGGGGGCAGACCGCCCAGTCTGCACCACACCGCTCGAGAATCTGCGAGCCGCTCAGGCGGCCGCAGAAGAGCTAAACGGGCTGGGGGCTGATGAGCTCCCCTACATGACAAGGCGCATCCAGCAGCTGATCGACGCGACCGCAGAACGACATGAAGCCGGTGCCCGCGCTGAGAGTCCCCCCGCACGCTGAGAACACGCCGTGACATCCCGGTCGTCGACTGCGAGTGGCGCCCGCGCAAGGAAAGACAAGGAGTCGGCTGCCAGCCGCAGCCGGACTCGAATCACCATCGAGCGCGATGCAGAAGGCCGTCGTCGAGTGGTGAAGCGCCAAGGCAATCCGCCTCCTCCCCCGCCTCGTGGGGAGAGATATCCCACCCCACCGCCTGTCACGCATCCGACTCTCGGTGGCCGACTAGGCCACCGCGAAGGAGTCGGCGAGAACGACGCCTGCCACCGGATCGACCGCCTAGCATGATCCCTGGCGCTAGAAGAAGAAGACGATGTCGGCCCGCCTTGCTTTGGCCCCCGCATCCGCGACGAGCCCTTCCCCAAAGGGTTCTCGCTCCCCAGAGACACGCCCAAGTACAACGGCTCTGTGAAGCCGGAAGATTGGTCATCGACTACTCTGCCGCTGTCAGCATAGCGAACTGCAATAGGCGCGTAGCCGTGAAGTACGTCCCTCTCATGCTTCAAGGCACGACACACACCTGGCTAAACAGCCTCAAGCCCTACAGCATCAACAGCTGGCTGGACTTCAAGGAAATCTTCGTCCGCAACTTCACCAGCACGTACAAGCGGCCTCCAAAGCCCTGCCAGCTCTCCTTGTGCGTCCAAGGGCCCAGCGAATCGACTCGCGACTACCTCACGCGATGGGCCGAGCTCCGCAACTCCTGCGAGGTTCAAGCCATCGAATACTTCACCGCCGGGTGCCGAGAGGGTACCCTCCTCAAGCACCGACTCCTCTGCGACGAGCCGGCTACCCTCGACGAGCTGCTGGTCATAGCAGACAAGTACGACACGGCCGACTCCTCGATGAAGACCGAGCTCCGAGTGGACGCCTCTGGGAAGGTGCTCGCTCCGGCTCCCAAGACGCCGGCTGGTGACTCCAACCGACGCCCGTACCAGAACGACCACAAGCGCAAGGCCCCTATGCCGCCTTCCACCAGTCGGCAGGTGGCCACTGTCGAAGACAAGCAGCCCGAAGAACGGCCAGCTCCCAAGAAGAAGGGCGGCAGGCCGGCTTAGCAGCCGGCCTTCTCCTACGAGCAGACTCTCGATGCACCCTGCAAGTTTCACAGCGGCGCAAAGCGGTCCAACCACACGACCCGGAAGTGCCACTGGCTCACGCGGATCTCCAAGGGCGAGGGGCTGGTGCCGCCTCCGCCACCAGCCCCCAACAGCCGGCTGCTCGACCAGCAGTCGGAGCCATTCAAGATGAGTTCCCAGATGAGCACGCCGCCTACGTCGTCTTCACGAGCCAGGTCGAAGACAAGCGCAGCCGGCGCCGGCAGCACCAAGAGGTCAACGCGGTCGCCTCCGGCAACCCCGAGTTCATGCATTGGTCTGAAAGGCCTATCAGCTGGAGCTGGGCCGACCACCCAGAGGTGATGCCGTCTCCTGGCTCCTACGCATTGGTGTTGGACGTCACCCTCGCGACGGAGAGGCGAGCTTCCCGATTCTCCCGCGTGCTGATTGATGGCGGAAGTAGTATCAACAAACTGTACCGCGACACCATGGAGAAGTTGAACATCAAGGCCAAGCAGCTCATGCCAAGCCGGACCATATTCCATGGCATCGTACCCGGCCTGTCCTGTTCCCCAATCGGCAAGATTAAGATAGATGTTCTCTTTGGAGACAAGGATCACTTTCGCCGAGAAGCGATCTGGTTTGAGGTAGTGGACCTAGAGAGCCCTTACCACGCCTTGCTTGGTCGACCTGCCCTGGCCAAGTTCATGGCTGTGCCCCACTACGCCTACCTCAAGATGAAGATGCCGAGCTCGAAGGGGATCATCACTGTAACCAGCGACTACAAGAAGTCCATCGAGTGCGCTGCAGCCAGCAGCCGACTGGCCAAGTTCCTCGTGGTTGCAGAAGAGAAGAAGATGCTGGAGCGAGTTGTGGCCATGGCCGGCAAGCAGCCGGCCCTGTTCCCCAACCCCAAGGAATATGATGCGCAGGTGTAACGCCCACGATGCGGCTATATCTCCCATGTGTCGAGGCACGACTTAGAGGCATAACCGCATAGTGGTTTTGTCACAAGAAGGGTCATCTTCACACAATCCCATGTAATGAACAAGAATGGGATAAAGAGTTGGCTTACAATCGCCACTTCACACAATACATAAATATAATTCATACATCATCCAAAATACACACATAGACCGACTACGGTCAAGATCCAAATGAAAATAAGATAACCCCAAATGCTAGATCCCCGATCGTCCCAACTGGGCACCACTACTGATCATCAGGAAAAGACACATAGTAACGACCACGTTCCTCATCGAACTCCAACTTGAGATCGATCCCATCATCTGCACTGGCATCGTCGGCACCTGCAACTGTTTTGGTAGAATCTGTGTGCCACGAGGACTCAGCAATCTCACACCCGCGAGATCAAGACTATTTAAGCTTATAGGAAAGGATGGTGTAATGAGGTGGAGCTGCAGCAGGCACTAAGCATATATGGTGGCTAACATACGCAAAAGAGTGCGAGAAGAGGAGCAACGGAATGGTCGTCATCTAGAAATGACCAAGAAGTGATCCTGAACTCCTACTTACGTCATTCATAACTCAAACCGTGTTCACTTCTCGGTCTCCGCCGAGAAGAGACCATCACGGCTACACACACAGTTGATGTATTTTAAATGGGTCAAGTGACAAGTTCTCTACAATCGGACATTAACAAATTCCCATCTGCCTCATAACCGCGGGCACGGCTTTCGAAAGATAATACCCTGCAGGAGTGTCCCAACTTAGCCCATCATAAGCTCTCACGGTCAACGAAGGGTAAACCTTCTCCTGGAAAGACCCGATCAGTCTCGGAATCCCGGTTTACAAGACATTTCGACAATGGTAAAACAAGACCAGCAAAGCCGCCCGAATGTGCCGACAAATCCCGATAGGAGCTACACATATCTCGTTCTCAGGGCACACCGGATGAACACTACGTACAACTAAAACCAATCCTCGAGTTTCCCCAAGGTGGCGCTGCAAGTGGCTCTAGTTTGGACCAGCACTCAGAGGAACACTGGCCCGGGGGTTTAAATAAAGATGACCCTCGAGCTCGCGAAAACCCGGGGGATGCATTAATTAAAAAAGAGATATTGTGATATCCCAACATATCCATGATCCAAACATGGAACCAACTTCAACTTCACCTGCAACTAGCAACGCTATAAGAGGGGCTGAGCAAAAGCGGTAACTTAGCCAAACAACGGTTTGCTAGGAAAGGATGGTTAGAGGCTGACATGGCAATGTGGGAGGCATGATATAGCAAATGGTAAGTAGCGCAGCATGGCAATAGAACGAGCAACAAGCAAAGCAAAGATAGAAGTGATTTCGAGGGGTGGTCATCTTGCCTGCAATGTTCTCAGAGTTGTCGAAAGCTTGATCCTCGTAAGCGTACCAACAGGTTCCTCGTTCACGAACTCGTCTCCCGGCTCTACCCAAGACAAGAACACAAGCAATGGAACCACAATAATTCACGGGAAATGCACAAGCAACATGATGCAAAACATGAATGATATGCGAGATATGATATGTGATGCATATGCGTGCTCCGGAAGGAAAATGATGAACAAGGCAGTAACTTGGCAAACCAAGCATGCCACTGGAAAGATGAGATGATTTCGGTCGAAATCGATATAAAGATCACCGGAAACGGATGCACGGTTTGCAAATGGCAAGCAAAACAAGAATGACACGAATCTGCGATTAACAGCATGATAGCACTTAGAATGCAACAAGTAACAATGCTACAGCACACCAACATAGCAACAAAGCATATAGCAGTAATCTACAAGAGATGCTTGACAAAAGATGAACACTGAGCTACGGCTAGGTCACAACATAACAGGCTCAAACAAGCATGGCAAAAGTGCAAAAGATAACAGGTTCACAGACTTGGTGAAATTACTGGACATGGCAGAAAACAGCATCAGGTAGCAATGTTTAGAGCACAAAAACAACATGCTACATGAAGTTAACATAGGAAAACAAGGCATGCAAGTGTTCTACTAAATGCATATGACAAAAGTCCCTTACTGATGATAAGCCAAAAAGGACCAGAAGATATGATGGCAACCTTGTAAACATAGCAAATTTCGTTAATAGGTTCCAGACTTGGCAGAAAAACAGAGCATGGCAGAAACAATAATATGAAGGCATGTTGGTGAGCTTGATGCACTCACTACAAAGCAACGCATGACAAAACAAGCAAAACCTACAGAAATATGGCATGTTTATGAAGCTATCCATGGCAAGATCAAGTTCATATCATGTATGAAACAACTACAACAATCTTGGCAAAATTGAATAACACGTAAACAATCTGCCAGAAATATTTTATAGCAAAAGTAGAGCCAGACTGAGTCATGCTATGGCACTCCATAATTGCAAACAATGGCAGGAATGGATCAATTACAACAATATCTACAAAACATCCTTACTGAACATATCCAAAATATGCATGTATCTCTCTGTAGCATCAAGTTTACATGGCAACAAAATAACAGCAGACAGAGAAAATACTAAGTCCCTGAAATCAGAAACATTACGGAGCCTAGTTTCAATGCTTGTGCTAGTGACCACAGAGATCACAAAAAAACATGGGATACACCACTGGAAAGATGTAGAGCTCATGCCCATAAGATGCACAGATTAAATGATACAAAAATAACAAATCACCAAGTTCTGATATGAACCCGCAGATAACAGCAATTAGCACTCTTGCAACAGAGATTTGGGCATCAAGATGGACTCAAATGAACATGGTGCAATTGAATAAAATGTAGAGCATCACGATACGAACAATTTGATATATTACACGCGTGAAATGGAGCTATATGCAGAGAGTTATGATGCTATGAACATGGGCACATGCTGTAAAAATAAAAGACTTAGGAAATTCGGGGGTCTCGGGGTCAACCTCAGGTTTGACCAGATCTGGATCGAGGAGCTCGGGCTCTCGCCGGCGACGGGAGAGGAGAGGGAGGCGGTGGCCGGCCGGAGGGAGGAGAGGCGGAGGAGGACCGGCCGGAGGGCGGCGGCGCTCGGAGGAGGAGGCGCCGGCGGCGAGGCGGCGGACGGCGCCGTGGTGCGCGGC